>NC_136261.1:305299354-305341854 GCF_964187855.1 Myxine glutinosa
CACCAATCCCTTTATGTCTTCATTTGATGGATTTTTTTTTCTCTCTCTCTCTCTCTCTCTCTCTCTTTCTTTCTCTCTCCCTCTCTCCCTCTTTCTCTCTCCCTCTTTCTCTCTCCCTCTCTCCCTCTGTCTCTCTCTCTCCCTCTGTCTCTCTCTCTCTCTCTCTCTCTCTCTCTCTCTCTCTCTCTCTCTCTCTCTCTCTCTCTCTCCTCTCTCTCCTCTCTCTCCTCTCTCTCCTCTCTCTCCTCTCTCTCCTCTCTCTCCTCTCTCTCCTCTCTCTCCTCTCTCTCCTCTCTCTCTCCTCTCTCTCTCCTCTCTCTCTCCTCTCTCTCTCCTCTCTCTCTCCTCTCTCTCCTCTCTCTCCTCTCTCTCCCCTCTCTCCCCTCTCTCCTCTCTCTCCTCTCTCTCCTCTCTCTACTCTCTCTCCTCTCTCTCCTCTCTCTTTCTCTCTCCCTCACTCAAATTTTGAGGGTTAGCGATGTGATTAGGTTTAACGTGCATGAACCAGTAAGCTGTATTTTTATACCTGCGTTCATTTTTTTACCATGCCTGTCCTATTGTTCTTCAAGTTTAAACGTGATGTACCAGGGACCCACACTGCGCTGTTTAACGTTCTCAACCCTCCCCCACCCCCCCCCCCCCCCCCCCACCACTTCCCTCCCACCTTCCATCCCCTCCTGCCAGTTTGTTCTTTCTATTTATTGTAGGACTGAGTGCTTCGATTGCAAATAGCAATTTTTATAAGATGGTGGGCTAGCAGAAAAGTGAGTTTATTAAAATATATATTTGTTTTTATGTAAATTTCACAGTTCAGACTGTCAGCCGTTTCAAATCAATAAATATGTTCACATCCCTCTCCACTGTCTTGTTCAAATAGAAGTGCAAGATTGGGATTTTATTCTTATAGATTTTTGCTCGATGGTGCCCTCATATTTTGGACTGATTATTATGCAAAGGATGAGAACTTTGCATGATTTTCTTTTCATGTGTTTACTTTTAGTTAACCAACAGCTTCTATTTGTTTTATGATATGATACAAGCTTGGAGTCCCAAACCATGAACACCTCCATTATTGGTCGCACCAGTTCCCGAAGGAATGGGTGAAGCTTTCTGAATGCTTGTGGAAACCAGTCATTTGCTTACAGGTTGATGTTTTTACTTCAGGTAAAGGAACTATTTTGAAGTTTACAAATTATGTTGCAATATAGCTTGTTGTGAATTTAACATAATTGACAGCAACCCTTTAAATTCTAATATAGTTTTAGGAATAGCCGTCACTGTACAATAAATAAATAGAATTGAGGAACAGACATGAAAAACGAGGTGTGTGTGTACGCGTACGCACGTGTGTACGTATGTACATTTCCTTCAGAAAGTATTCAAACCCCTTGACCTTTTTACATTTTGTTGTTGCAGCCTGAATTTAAAATGGATTACAATGAGATATTTTTTTTGTCACTGATCAACACAAAATACCCGATAATGGCAACGTGGAATTTCCTTTCAGAAATTTTTGCAAAATGATTAGAAATAAAATGCAGAAATATATAATTTACGTAAATATTCAACCCCCTGAGTGCATACTTCGTAGAAGCGACTTTGGCAGCAATTACAGCTTCGAGTCTTCTTGGGTATGTCTCGGTTTTGCACATCTGGATTTGAGGAGTTTCTCTCATTCTTCCTTGCAGATTTGCTCAAGCTCTGTCAAGTTGTATGGAGAGCATCAGTGAACAACAATCTTCAAGTCTTTCCTCAGATTTGCAATGGGATTTAAGTCTGGGCTTTGGCTAGGCCAATCAAGGATTTTCACGTTCTTGTTCTGAAGCCATTCCAGTGTTGCTTTGGCTATGCTTGAGGTCATTGTCCTGTTGGAATGTAAATATTTGCCGCAGTCTCAGGTCTTTTGCACCCTGAAGCAGGTTCTCCTCAAGGATTTGCGTGTATTTGGCTCCATTCATTGTTCCCTCTATCCTTACAAGTCTCTCAGTCCCTGCCACTGAAAAGCATCCCCATTGCATCATGCTGCCATCACCATGCTTCATGGTAGGGATGGTGTTAGATGGGTGATGAACTGTTTGGTTTCCGTCAGACGTAACACTTTGCATTCAGGCCAAATAGTTCAATTTTTGTCTCGTCAGACTGCAGAATATTTTGCCTCGTGCTCACAGAGTCTTTGACATGCCTTTTTGCAAACCCCAGGCATGCTGTCATTTGCCTTTTTCTCATGAGTGGGTTCTGTCTGGCCACTCTCCCATAAAGCCTAGACTTGCGAAGGGCTGCAGAGACTGTTGTCCTTCTGACAGGTTCTCCCACCTCAGCCAAGGAACTCTGTAGTTCTGTCAGAGAGGTCATTGGGTTCATGGTCACCTCCCTGACCAAGGTCCTTCTTGCCCAGTTTGGTCAGACGGCCAGCTCGAGGAAGAGTCTTGGTAGGTCCATATTAGTTCTATGTCCTAATGATGGAGCTCACTGTGCTCCTCGGAACTTTCAACACTCGAGAAATTGTCTCATATACCTTTCCGCAGATCTATGCCTCCTCAAAATTCTATCTCGGAGTTATACGGACAGTTCCTTGGACTACATGGTAGAGTTTCTGCTCTGATATGCACTGTGAACTGTGGGACGTTATATAGAAAGGTGGGTTTCTTTATAAATCATGGTCTTATCAATTGAATTGGTCACAGGTAGACTCAAATTATGTTTTAGAGACATCTCAAGGATGATCAAAGGAAATTGGATGCACCTGAGCTTAGTTTGGAATGTCATAGCAAAGGGTTGAATACATATTGACTCTTTTCAGCTTTTCATTTTCTAAAATAAATGACAATTCACCACGTGTTATCATGTGTGGACCAGTGACAAAAAAATCTCAATTTAATTCATTTGAAATTCAGGCTGCACACAACAAAATGCAAATACTTCTGAGAAGTGTCTGCTGTGTACAAGTGTACAAGTCTGCTGTGTACAAGCGGAGGTGTTTGTTTGCATTTGATTGGAAAGACTTCGAATTTCGAAATTTAATTTCTGTATTCGTTTGTAGGTTTAGACAATCTGACAGGCAATGCCAAAGTGCTGTTTGATACACGTTTAAAAATAAATAAATCTTCGAGGAAGTGGAACCTGCGAGGGAGGAAAGCGGGTTTGCGGCCTTGTTTGGGATCGCGGGATTCAGAAGGCAGGTGTCGTCTGGGCTGTGATGGACACAAGGACATTGGTACTGCTTGAGGGTGAAGCTCAAGTAGTGAAGTCAGAAACTTTTCAAAACGACCTTCTTCAGACATCCAAGGATTATTTGAGCAATGATCATGTGAAGCAGGAACCGTGTGATTCTCCACCCATGGAGCCAAGCAAAGGTGCTCAGCTGCTCGAAGGTGGGGTCTATCTTGTGAATGTGGATGGCAGACAACAAAACAACGATTCATCTGTCACAGAAGATTCAAATTGTGCTTCCGCAAAGGAAGATTCAGATGATATTCACATGACAAACGGAAGTGTTTCCTGTTTTGCAACTGAACAATCCAGAAGTAATATGGGACAAATAAGGTCCAGTCACAGCTTGAGTGAGGAAGAAGCCTTTTTTGAAGAAACAATCACGAAATCAAGACTCACTTCCTATAAAATACAAGTGCATGTCTGGGCCTTGCAACACCATGATTAATGTTAAATTAAACAAACACAAAAAGGTTAGACAAAGGCGAATACGTTATAAGTGTAATGTGTGCAGAATGGATTTTGCTTCAACGAGTAACATGAAAATACACAAGAGGATCCACACTGGAAAACGCCCCCACAAGTGCTCCATCTGTGATAAAGGTTTATTGACAAAACACAGCTTGAAATTACATATGATGATCCATACAGGAAAGCGACCACACAAATGCTCGAAATGTGACAAAGGTTTCTCTCTCAAAGGAAGTTTGAAATTACATATGATGATCCATACAGGAGAGCGACCTTACAAATGCTCGATATGTGACAAAGGTTTCTCTCTCAAAGGAAGTTTGAAATTACATATGATGATCCATACAGGAGAGCGACCTTACAATTGCTTGATATGTGATCAAGGTTTCTCTCACAACAGCAGTTTGAAATCACATACATATGAGGATCCATACAGGAGAGCGACCTTTCCCTTGCTTGATATGTGATCAAGGTTTCTCTCACAACAGCAGTTTGAAATCACATATGAGGATCCATACAGGAGAGCGACCTCACAAATGCTCGATATGTGAAAAAGGTTTCTCTCGAAAAGGTCATTTCAAATTACATATGATGATCCATACAGGAGAGCGACCTCACAAATGCTCGATATGTGATAAAGGTTTCTCTCAAGAAGGGAATTTGAAATTACATATGATGATCCATACAGCAGAGCAACCTTACAAATGCTTGATATGTCACAAAGGTTTCTCTCAAAAAGGCAAATTGAAAAGGCATATGAGGATCCATACAGGAGAGAGACCGCACAAATGCTCGATATGTGACAGGTTTCCCTCAAAAAGGCCATTTCAAAGAGCATATGAGGATCCATACAGGAGAGCGACCTCACAAATGCTCGATATGTGATCAAGGTTTCTCTCACACCAGCAGTTTGAAATTACATATGAGGACCCATACAGGAAAGCGACCGCACAAATGCTCGATGTGTGATCAAGGTTTCTCTCGCACCAGCAGTTTGAAATTACATATGATGATCCATACAGGAGAGCGACCTTACAAATGCTCGATATGTGACAAAGGTTTCTCTCAAAAAGGCAAATTGAAAAGGCATATGAGGATCCATACAGGAGAGAGACCTCACAAATGCTCGACATGTGATAAAGATTTTTCTCAAAATGGCGACTTGAAATTACATCTGAAGATCCATACAAAAGAGCTGAAAAACTGAAATACCAGGATCTGAAAAATGAGGTGAAGAGGATTTTGAAATTGAAGAAACCTTAAATTGTACCAGTGATAGTTGGAGCAACACCGGTAGGTACACCGTATCCCTGCGTGTCGTAGGAGGCGACTAAGAGGGTTGGCGTCAGGAAGGGCATCCGGCCATAAAAACATTGCCTCAAAAAAGAGAACCATGACAATTACAACTACATATGGGCAGGGTACAGCCCGAAGTGGAGATCGTTTTCTGAGGTTTGGGACATGGAATGTAGGGACAATGATAGGGAGATCAGGAGAAGTGGTGGCAGTATTGGTCAGAAGAAGAGTGGACATATGTTGTGTGCAAGAGACGAGATGGAAGGGAAGTGGTGTGAGAATGGTGAATTGGTGAAGGGTAGGCAGGGACAGAAATACAAGTTTGTGTGGCAAGGGTGCCCAGAGGGCGTGAATGGTGTTGGCGTCCTGTTTTCTGAGGAGTTTGTAGACAGTGTGGTGAGTGTGACTTGAGTTAGTGATAGGTTGATGATGGTGAAAATGATGATTGGAAAGCTCTTGGTGAACGTCATCTCGGGATATGCTCCGCAGGTTGGTCGGAGCGATGAAGAGAAGGACAAGTTCTGGTGTGCGATAGAGAAGCTGATGGAAAACGTGAAAGATGAGGAAGTTGTTGTGGTAGGAGGAGACCTAAATGGACATGTGGGAAGGAGTATGGACGGTTTTGAGGGAGTTCATGGGGGTTACGGATATGGTGTGAGAAATGGAGAAGGTGAAAGGATTTTGGAGTTTGCTGATGGAGCTGATTTGTTGATTTGTAACACTCAGTTCCAGAAAGGGGATAATAAGCTTGTTACATACACGTCAGGTGGGTCGACGACAACCGTTGACTACCTGATGGTGCGTAGGCGAGATAGGGGTCACCTCCGGGACACAAAGGTGATCCCGGGGGAAGAGGCTGTTTCACAGCACCACTTGGTTGTCTGCGACATAAGGGTGAAAGGTGCGAGGAGAGCTCGGCGGGTGAAGTACCAACCGAGAATGAAGGTGTGGAGGTTGAAAGAGGTGACAGTAAGGGAGGCATTAAAAGAGAGGCTGAGTAGGGTAGAGGCTGATGTGGTTGAGCTTGAACGTGGTTGGATGTCAATGAAAGATAGTCTGTTGGGAGCCGTTGGTGAGGTATGTGGATGGACAAAAGCACCACCGAGGCACTCGGAAATATGGTGGTGGGATGATGAAGTTGGAAAGAGGATTGACGAGAAGAGGAAGAAGTTCAAGGAGTGGCAGAAGGCAAAGGGTATGGGAGCAGAAAAAGCAGAGCATGAAAGTTATAAGGCAGCCAAGAAGGCTGCAAAGAAAGAGGTAGCAAAGGCGCAGGAGGCATGTAGGAAAATGTTCGGAGAACACTTGGATTCGGAAGATGGTCAGAGAGCGGTATTCAGGATTGCAAAGCAGATAGCAAAAGAGAGGTGTGATTTGATGGGGATGAGTTGCTTGAAGGATGAAGTGGGACAAATCGTTGTGGACCCAGATGGAATTAAAGGAAGATGGAAAAGATATATGGAAATGCTGTTGAATACAGAGAATGAATGGGATGGCAACATAGAGATTAACCCAGTTTTAGGACCGGCAGAGAAGATAACTGAGGAGGAAGTTGAGGAAGCGATAAAAGCAATGAAGAGTAGAAAAGCGGGAGGGCCGACGGGAGTTGTGGGAGATATGTTGAAGGCAGCAGGAAGTTGGGGTGTGAAGAGAATGACAGAGATCTGTAATCTGGTGGTGAAAAAAGGCCGCATTCTGGTGGATTGGGAACTGGGTACCCTCGTCCCTCTATACAAGGGGAAAGGTGACCCTCTGGAGTGTGGCTCGTACCGAGCGATAAAGTTATTGGAGCATGGCATGAAGGTATTGGAAAGGGTGTTGGATGGGAGGATAAGGAAGAAGGTGAAGATCGACGAAATGCAGTTTGGATTTATGCCAGGAAGAGGAACGACAGACGCGCTCTTTATTGTGAGGCAGTTGCAGGAGAAGAGGAAGAAGTTGTTTCTTGGGTTTGTTGATCTGGAGAAAGCATTCAATAGGGTTCCACGCGAAGTATTGACATGGGCATTGAGGAAGTGAGAAGTGGAGGAATGGTTGATCAGAGTAGTGATGGCAATGTACAAAAGAGCGCACACAGCTTTAAGGACGAAGCACGGAAACAGTGGTGAGTTTGAGGTGAAGGTGGGAGTGCATCAGGGGTCGGTACCAAGTCCACTACTATTTGTAGCTGTGATGGAGGTGCTGGCTCAGAACGTAAAGGAGGGTTTACCGTGGGAGTTGTTGTATGCAGATGATCTGGTGTTGATTGCGGAAAGTATGGATGGACTGAAGGAAAAGATGAACAAGTGGAAGGAATGTATGGAGACAAAAGGTCTGAAGGTGAATATAGGAAAGACGAAGGTGATGGCAAGTGGTAAAGCATGTGGTGCGGTGGAAAGAACTGGGAAGTGGCAATGTGCTGTGTGCAGGAAGGGTGTCGGAGTGAACTCCATTCAATGTACAATGTGCGCTGAGTGGGTTCATCAAAAATGTAGTGGTCTGAGAGGGTCATTAACCAGTGTGGCAGCTACATTCAAATGTAAGGTGTGCACAGAGCGCACACAGCTTTAAGGACGAAGGATGAAAGATAGTCTGTTGGAGGCTGCAGATGGAGGAAATGTTGAGATGGTTCTTGGAGACGCCTTGAAGCTGGAAGGTGTGAAAACATTTTGCTACCTCGGAGACATGCTGAATGGAGAAGGTGGATCAGACACGGCAATGGTTGCTCGAGTGAGATGTGCATGGAAGAAGTTTCGGGAACTGAGTGGCGTGCTGATGAGGAGGGGAGTGTCGTTGAAGCTGAAGGGAAAGGTGTATGCTGCATGTGTGAGAAGTGTTATGATTTATGGGAGCGAGACATGGGTCATGAATGTGGAGCAGCAACGAAGGCTGGAAAGGGTGGAAATGCGAATGGTTCGGTGGATGTGCGGAGTATCGTTGAGAGAGAGGAAGACAAATGATGAATTGCGAAAGTTGATGGGAATAGAGCCTGTGATTGATGCTGTGAAGAGGAACAGGTTGAGATGGTTTGGTCATGTGTTGAGGAAGGATGAAAGTGACTGGTTGAGAAGAGTGACGGAAATGAATGTAGAAGGAAGTAGAGGACGGAGAAGACCGAGAAAGACTTGGCTAAAGATGGTGGAAGAAGAAATGCGGGCAAGGGGGTTAACAAGGAGAGATGCAGAAAATAGGGCAAAATGGAGAAGATTGTCATGGGGACCGCAAGGCTAACCCCCGCTCTAGCAGGGAAAATGGCCGTTTTTCGGCATTCCGTTTCTCAGTTGTATGATCGCTTTGGCACCATCTTTTTGTCATTTGCACAAGGGTATAATTTGGAGGTCTGAGAGGAGGGTTTTCACTGCATTGCAAGAGAGGAAGATATGATTGTGAATACTTTTTGGTAATAATGGAAGGGAAAAGGGCATATGGGTTGGGATATTGTGGAGTCTAACATTCCACCATCTTGTTTTTTTATTTATTCTGAGACGAGTCATCGCAGAAATTAGCACATTCGAGCAGGTTGAGTTTGCAAAGTGATGCTACTCGCAGTCATTATAGTTTGCTTTTTCTATTCTGAAAGGACATGGATACTGGAAATCTAGTCTTGATTCCACAATCTGTTCCAAATTCCAGTGCATTCTGCAGCTGGGTAAATTTATTTGTGTCAGAATGGTATGTATATTTAATGTGAGTATGAAGTTTACTGGTTGGTACGTTTTACAAAATGGAGGAGTCATGTTGTAATTCTTAATTTATTTCGAGTAAAAGTAAAGTTTGCAATTTGCAATACATTACCAAGTAGAAGGGCTATTCATTTCAATTATGCTTTGCACAATTTTGGCTTTTGTATGTATGTACAACTTTTAAGCTTTGGACAAATGCCAATCAACAATGGCCAAAAAAGACAAGTTTTCAAAAGAAACTTTTTGTTGTTTCATGAGGACTAATGCGATTTATCTGCAGCTTTATTTTCAACTGCCTTGAAGCCATTTCACCAGGGAACTGCGCTGAATATTGTTAACTCCAGGCATGAAGTTGTGACAACACAACAGTCAAGCAACTATGTCACTTTCACCGGCCCGTTCGGTTTTGTGTGGTTTCACTATTTTTGTTTTCTTCAATAATCTGGGTTGGTCTATTGGTGTTTCCCATCTCTACCCCTGGCTCATGATTCAGGGAACTCGAGTTCAAATCCCATATATCACGGTGTTAGAGATCTGGTATTAGGGGGGAAATAGGGGATATATTAGAATAGTTATTTCACAGTACATGTTGGCATATGTGTGGTGCAATTCTCCTCGATGATAAAGCATGTCGAGCACATGTTTCGAAAGATTTTCGTGGCTGTATCTAAGCCTCACCTCTCCTATTTCCTTTGCTGCATTATTGAGGTTTCTCCACCGTTTTGTCTGTCATAACTCGTAATTTGGAGTTCCTCTTTCGCTCAACAGCCAATCACTGCAACTCATGAGCACAATTACTTGGATAGCGTAAGGACATGAGCTGTTCACCACAATCTCAGATAATCTCCCATACAAAACCATGATGTTTTCTTCACCCCTTAAACCTTCCCCGCTTCCCCCCAAATTTTATTTCCCTGCTGTTGGCATTTCCCCATTCTCTTTTTGATATTTTGTTATGTTGTGCTTCTTTTGTGATATCCGTTGTGTGTGATATCCGTTCTTTATTTTAGCTGTTCCACCGAGCTGGCAAGATGGCTTAGAGGTACGCACACTCACCTCCAAACTGCCTAGCCTGGGTTTGAATCCCGACCTAGCTATAAACTGTCGTCCTGGTGTTTCACAGGCAGGGTGATTCATCAATGTGTGTACCGTCCCTCGGATGGACGTTGAACTAGCCTGAGGCGTATTTATTATATAATGTTACACATTGGGCCAATTGGCCGAGACACACTGAGCCGGATCAAGGATGACGTGCCGGTCATCTCACATCAAGCCACCCAAAATGCTGATTAGAGCGGTTCGTCATGCCCAATGAAGTAGTGATTTGAAAAGGACGTTAATCTTCCCACCAAATCTTCCCTTTGTCGGACTTGTAAAACCGAGCGGTTTTATCAATTGCGCCAACTCAAATACTCATTGGAGACTCAGTTGTAATAAACAGTAAGCTATAATAAACAGGGAACGGAGAACAGGGAGCACGAAACATTTTCTTCAATACTGGTATTTACAAAGACATACACACCCCTGATATCGTACATGTGGAAGATCCTTGACAACTAAGACTTATCACCACTGGACAAGGGAGAAGTCAACAAGTCAGTGGAATACCAGTCGTGACCCAGACATGGGCCACGTGATCAACCAGAACCAGCCTCCATGCATGGCCGACGGCACGGCTTCAATGGTGGGAATCAAACGGGTTTGTCTCTGCTGCAGCAGGTTGGAACCTCAGCAGCTTATGGCCCTGCCCAACTCCTGCCCCGACCCCATCTGGGCTAGCAGTGAACCAACTGAGGAAGGCACCACGAGCCAAATAAGTGAATTTATTTGTGTCAGATATTTTCCTGGGTGTTTGATTTTAATAGCTAAGGCTGTGGGCTCCCGTCGTTCCTCTCCATCCTGCGCGCTTTGCGTTTTTGCCTCGGGAGTTTAAAGCCTCGTAATCGGCATCCGCAACTTTGATGTTAATCGGAGTTGCACGACAGTACCATACAATCTGTCAGTCAACTCTGGCTGACTGTGAAAGATGCCAATCTGCCCTCTCCGAAACATTGGTCGTCAATAAAATTGAATCCTCTACTGGAAGTGGTTTCACAAAAGCTCTCCTCTTCTATCTGGTTCAATCCACCTTATCTGGAACTACCCTAGGAATTTGCTCGGCGTTTATACAGTGGCCTGCAAAAGTATTCAACTCTTACCAATAATGCCACATTTAGATGAATTACAAATTATATAGAAACAATTTTTCCAAATTGATTTTTAAATTAATAACTGACGAAATCAAATGAAACACTTAAAGTTGAAGGAGGTTACATGTCAGGATTACCTGAAAAAAAACGTCATTCATCAAAATTCGCTGGTTGCAAAGGTATTCAGCTCCTTAGGTCAGTATGTACTTGGTGGAAGCACCTTTTACAGCAATGACTGTTATGGGTTTTTTGGGGGGTCGGTCTTTACCAGCTTTGCACAGTGAGATGGTGAAATCTTTGCCCATTCTTCATGTAAAAATTGCTCTCATTCTGCCAAGTTTTATGGTGATCGCCGATGGACGGCACTCTTCAACTCTCGTGACAAATGTTCAATTGGGTTCAAGTCAGGATATTGATTGGGCCATTCGAGCAATTAATTTTCTTATTTTTCAGCCACTCCATTGTGGCTTCAGCTTTGTGCTTCAGATCATTGTACTGCTAAAATGTAAATCTTCTACCCAGTTTTAGATTCATGGCTGACTCGATGAGGTTTTCATCAAGGAGTCTCCTGTACTTTGCACCGTCCATTGTCCCTTCTATCCTGACAAGCTTGCCAGTCCCTGCTGCTGGAAAGCAGCCCCATAACATGATGCTGCCACCACCGTGTTTGACAGTAGAGATGGTGTTGACTGGGTGATGTGCAGTGTTAAGCTTGCGCCAGGCGTACCACTTTGAAATTAGACCAACAAGTTCAATTTTTGTCTTTTACTACCACAAAACGTTTCCTCACATACCTGCAGTATCATTAAGATGCTTTTTAGCAAACACAATACAATCTTTTAGATGCATGTTTTTCCGTAACGACTTGTTTCTTGCCATCTGTCCATAGAGACCAGCTTTGTGAAGGGAACAGATATTGTTGATTGATGAACACTGACCCCCATCTTGGACATAGAGCCTTGCAGATATTTCAAAGTCATTGTTGGATTTACAATGACATCCTGAACCAGTTTCCTGCAACAGCTGCTGAGTTTGGATGGGTGACCTGATCTGGGTGGTGTGATACGTCTTCCTCTTCTTTATAATGGGTTTCACCATACTCAAAGGAATAACGAGTGACTTTGAAATCTTCTTGTAACCCTCTCCTGAACGGTGCTTCTCCAGCACGTTATGTCTGACTTCTTTGGAAAGCTCATTGGTCTTCATGTTTGCCTTGTTGGTTGACCAAGTGAGTTGCATCTCAAAGCTCCTTAGATATGTGGGGTAGATAAATCTTCAAGTTAAACCACTGATAACCTGCTACACTTATTTTGTAACCTTTCAAACAAATAATTTGCTCTTGAAGTGATTTAGTGTTAAATAGTCAAAGGCTTTGAATACTTATGCACGGGAGAATCATCTGATTTTTCTGTTAATCTAACTTATTCACATTTTATCTGCATTTTTTTTTAGCTTTATCACTTTGGAGATGGTTTGTGAAGACTCTATATATTATGTTTGATTTGAAAGCATCATGAAATAAGCTCAGGTGGCATGAAATAATCCTCACGCTGAGCACTCAAAGACTGATGTCTCTTGTCCATGCTCTTGTCACGTTGTCCTCCACTACAAAGAGCTTCACTGCAGATTATGCTCATGACAATACAAAGCGTATGATCTCAGTGTTTATCTCATTTCTAGCCATCCCTTCTATCTCTCCTCCTCTGAAACATATCCATCCATCCCATTGTTCCCACTGCTTCCAAAATATTGGGAGAGGTTTCACCTGAAAGGTACAGGAAATTATGACCAGCCTTGACTCCACCTCTTCAACATGCCCAGATGGCATCGGTGCCCATGTTCTCAAATTCTCTGCTGCTCTTGTTCAGCTTGTTCTTCATCTTGGGTCACCAACTGTCTGCTTGGAAGACAGCCAACATTACTCACATACGCAAGTATGCAAAATAAGAAAAACAGATCCTTTCAACTGGAGACCAGCATGCTTACTTCTTTAACCTCAAAACCCTCATTCATGTCATCTATATTTGGAGCTAACATCGCCTTTCCTTTTCTCAAATGGCCTCATGTGGGATGGTCTGGGGATCGTCTGCCGGCCCATCGTGTCATCTCATACACCACCAACCCACGAGGGGGGTTCAAAGATTTTGCAACTTGCATATTTAGTGTGCCTTTTGTAACATTTTGCAGCATATGTACTTATAATTGAAAGGAAAGGCTGTAAAAAGTATCATGCTGTGTAGACCTATAAATAATGACTAATTTCATGTTTGTATTACCATTTTTTGATCAAATGGTGGGCTTTTTTTCAATCATTGAATGATGAATGATTGAACAAAGCTTGAGCAATGCATGATAATCACACTTTTTCAAGGAATGATGTACTGTATAGTAAATCCATGGTTGCAATGATGTGGGAGGATGTCCCTCTATGCCAGTGACGTGAAGAGTGAAGGAATATAACATGGCAGAGAATCAATCGAAGATGACCCGAGGGCTGAAGTATCCACGGACACGACCAGTTCAGAAAAGTCTGTTGCACAAAAGTTGATAATGTCTGATCACAGAGTCGATGTTGCAGAATTTGGAAAACAGGTTGATGTTTCCGTTGGAAGCTTGGGAACCATTATCCATGAACACATTGGCATATCAAAGGTTTCTGCCACATTGGTGCCTCAAATGTCTTCAATGCTGATACAGCAGAGTTTTAGTCACATCGAGATAATGGTGATGTGACCCTGAAACAAAGACTGAATCGATGCAGGAGAGCTCTCCACCATTGAAGAAGTTCTGGAACGGGTACGATTATGGCATGCAGCATCGGGGATTCAAAAGGGTTTCTGATGATCGATTAAATGCTGCACCAATCTACAACCAATGGTCAGTATTTGCTGACTTTCTCATCTAGTTGCATGAATCTATTTATGATCATAGGTGGCATCATGATAAAAGTGGCAGGGGAGAGTGTGCTTCTGTTGCACGGCAATGTGCCAGTTTACAAGGCACATTGTCGTCGATGGGCTGGCAATGGTATTCGTTCAGCTTATTTGGGTATTTGAACACTTGAATCATCCACCTTACCGCCCAGACTTGGCTAGGAGTGACTTTTTGTTCTGAAATCTGAAGACTGAGCTATATACTCAAAGGTTGCAAAATAATTATGTGAGTTCCTACACAAGGAACCTCAATGCAGAAATAGGTAGGCCATTAGGCATCATCCTGTGCAATGGTTGCCAAGCTATAGTTGTTTGTGCTTCGGCCTTTTAAAATGCTGAGCGTCAAGCAAGGCAGCAGCACGTACCATTTTCCAAGTCTTGGGTAGGATTCGGCCAGGGTTCGAATCCGACTCAAGTCGACTCAAGATCTGCCAGAAACCCTCTTCTGGTGAAATTGCCAAAATCAAGACTTTCTGCTCACCTTCACTCCTTCATTCCTCTTTACTCCCGGTTCTGGAACAATCTCCCTCACTCTCTTCAATCCCACTCCTCCCTCCAGGTCTTTAAAACAGCTGTTCACCACCATCTCTTATCTTCCCCCATCCAAAACCTTGATCTTTTCTACCCATGTTAATTCACCCCAGATCCACTTTTCTGAAATGCCGACTTCTTTCCTGGAAGTTCTAGCAGTGTCCATGTGTTTTTTACCTCTCCCCCCCTCCCCCCACCCCCTCCTTCCCACGCCTCCTCCCCCCAAGCCCTTTCACTCCCACAGATCTCCCGATGTCCCTGCTCTCAAATACTGTGCTTGTGTGCTTCCCTCTCTCTCTCTCTCTCTCCCCATCTTGTCTCCTGCTCCCTTTATTATATGTTTTATGTGTCCGTTTTTGTTTTTTTTTGTGATTAATATTAGTTCTTACATGAGCCTTGATCTTGTATACAAAAAAATAAATCTGAAAAATCGTCAATTTTCATCCTATTAACGTGAAAATTAAACAGCAATTGCACAGTGCATCACTGCATTGGAAAAACAACTATGCTTGAGGTCAAAGGTCAACTCAAGGTCATATTTCTAAAATCGTAAATTTTAATCTAAAAAACTAGAAAGAGCAATCAGTGTGCAGACCCTCGCCAGGATGCAATTTCATTGTTTTTAATGGCGTTTGTGTTAAAACAAATATGGCAGCTGAACCACGTGACCGATGACGTCATAATTTTTTTTTTTTTTTTTTTTTTGTATACAAGATCGAGGCTCGTGAAAGAGCGAACATTAATCACACAGAAAGACAAACCGACACATAAAACATATAACATCGGGAGCGGTAGACAAGATGGGGAGAGAGGGGGAAGGACACAAACACAACATTTGAGAGCAGGGACCGAGAGACATGGAGACATCGAGAGATCTGAGAGAGGGCGAGGGCTTTGGGGGGGGGGGCATGGGAAGGGGGCGGTGGGAGAGGTATAAAACATATGGACACTGCCAGGACTTCCAGGAAAGAAGTTGGAATTTCAAACAAGGTGGATCTGGGGTGAATTAGCGGGGGTAGAAAAGATCAAGGTTTTGGATGGGGGAAGATAAGAGATGGTGGTGAACAGCTGTTTTAAAGACCTGGAGGGAGGAGTGGGATTGAAGGGAGTGAGGGAGTTTGTTCCAGAGGCGGGAGAAAAGAGGAATGAAAGAGTGAAGGTGAGCAGAGAGCCGAGATTTCGGCAGTTTAACCATCAGAGGGTTGCTGGCAGATCTTGTGCGACCTGTAGGAATATTTGGGGGACAGAGCACAGAGAGAGCTGGGGGTGCAAGGCCGGAGAGGAGTCGGTAGAAGACAGAAAGACCACCTACCTGCCTGCGGTGAGTGAGTGAAAGGCCCTCAGAGATAGCTTCATCGCGGGAGATTCCAATAATTCTGAAAGCTTTGGTTTCAACAGCGTGAAGCCGATCTAGGTGTGAGGCAGGAGCACCGGCCCATAGGGGAGAACAGTATTCCATTGAGCTGCGGATGAAAGCCTTGTATGTGGTGAGGAGCTCAGGTGTGCCGAGGAAGGACTTCGCACGACGGAGGATGCCCAGTCGGCGACTGGCTTTGGAGGCCAGCTTGGAAATATGGTTTTCCCAAGAAAGATCATGGCAGATAGTGAGACCCAAAATCTTGAGCGACAGAACTTATTGGAGAGGATTGTTGAGAAAGTAGATGGGAGGGTTGTCCAGTCGATCTTTTCGGAGAGACATAGTAAGAGTGTGAGATTTGTCAGGATTGAAAGACATGTTCCACTTGTTTGACCAGTCTGTGATTTTGTCCAGGTCTTCAGAGAGTGAGGAGGCAGCAGACTGCCGATCTGAGGGAAGAGGAATGGAGCGGCAGAGAGTGGAGTCATCAGCAAAGAGATAGAGAGGATTTTCGAGAGAGTCAGAGAGATCATTGATGAAGACCAGAAAAAGCACGGGGCCCAGAACACTGCCTTGGGGAACTCCAGCCTGAACAGGAAGAGGAGATGAGAGAAACCCATTCAGGGCCACACGTTGACGACGACTAGAGAGGAAGTCCGCCAGCCATGCGTGGAGATTTCCATGGATACCAAAGGAGGAGAGTTTGGTGAGCAGAGCGGGGTGCCAGACCGTGTCGAAGGCACGTGATATGTCGAGGGAGACAGCTCTAATTTCCTGTTTGGCATTGAGGACCTCCATCCATTGTTGAGACAGCAGAAGCAGCATGTCCAGAGTAGAGTGACCTGGTCTGAAACCAAATTGATGATCAGAGATCAAGCCATTGGAGAAGAGGAAAGATTTCATATCCGAAGCAATGATGGATTCCATGACTTTGCTGATAATTGGGAGAAGGCTGATTGGTCTGTAGTTGCTAGGATCTGTTTTTGCACCTTTTTTGTGCAAAGCGGTGATGTTGGCTGATTTCCAAGCAGATGGCAGTTGACCTTGAGCAAAAGAGAGGGTGAAGAGAACAGAGAGAGGGTGAGATAGAGCAGCAGAGCAGAATTTTAGGACCCGTGGGCTGATGCCGTCGGGTCCAGTTGCAGAATCAGAGTCGAGGGTTGACAGAAACTTTTCCACCTTGTCAGGAGGAAAGGACACGGAGTCCAGGAGCAGCAGGGTACGACTGGGTATGGTGGGTACAGAGAGGGATGGGTTTGGGACACAAGATTTAGAGGCAAACACAGAGTTGAGGCATTCAGCTTTTTCACGTGCGGAGTCAGCTGTGTAGCCGTTTGAGGTAAGGGAGGGGATGGAGGGGGAACAAACACCAGAAACGGATTTGACCAGATGCCACCAGGATTTGGAAGAGGGAGACAGATAAGAGAGTTCGGTCTTGAGAACGGAGAGATATTGTTTCCTGGGTCTCCTGAGGGTGGACACACACTTGTTTCGGGCTTTGTGAAAGGAAATGAGATTTCCTTCCGTTGGATTTGCTTTCCAGGAGACGAAGGCAAGTTGTTTCTGGGCAACAGCCTCACCACAAGATTCCGTGTACCATGGACGGGAGGAAGGGTATGACAACTGAAGACGAGATGGGATAAATCTGTGCATGAGAGAGAGCAATTTACTTTGGAAGAATTCCCAGGATGAGTTGATGTCAGAGGTGGTAGAGATGGGAGACCAGTCCAGATGATTGATGGCTGCTTGAAGACCGTGCCAGTTGGCCTGAGTGAAATGCCAGACTCGTCGACGCTGAGCAGGCTCCCTGAGGATGGTCAGAGAGATGTCCACTTTAACAAGGACATGATCAGATGATCCGATCGGAGCAGAAGAAGAGCAGCAGACATTTTCAGGGAAGTTAGTCATAACCAAGTCCAGAAGAGAAGATGTTCCGTTGACTGAGATCCGGGTCGGGAAATTGACAGATTGTGTCAGTCCCAGTGAGTCGCAGAAGTCCTTTGCTGAAGAGCCATGGCTGGTGAGAGAGGTACCCACACCCAGCCAACTGGCATGGTGACAATTGAAATCACCACATATGAGGAAGAGAGAGTTGGGATGAGTAGATAGAAGTTGGTCCATATCATCAGACAGCGAGATGTAGATGGAGTCATCACTGTTTGGTGGACGGTACAACACACATATGAACAAGAGGTGGGAGCGAAGGGGAAGCCGTAGCCAGAGGTATTCCTGGGGGTGAGGTGGAGAGAGTGCAGTGCAGGGCGAGTGAGGAAGAGAGTTTTTGATAAAGATAGCAACCCCGCCTCCAGGACGAGGCTCAGGTCTATCATACCGGAGGAGGGAGTAGCCCGGGAGAGATACTATGGAATCAGAGACATCATAAAGGAGGAAAGTTTCTGTTAAGCAGATCACGTCTGGTTTGACAGAAGCAACCTGTATGGAGAGATCAGTTAAGTTTGAACGAAGGCCCCGGATGTTTGAGGTCCATACCGTTAATGAAGAACGGTATTGATCATAATTGTGGTTTTACTCCACCAATTTATCCCCCGAGATGATGCTAAAGAAATTTCATCTTGATTGGATGAAGTTTTGTACTTGTCGAATTATGACGGCATAATGGAGGCACCTATGACATCATCAACATATGTTATTCCCCATGGAGAGTTCTTTCCAATGAGCCATGTCTCAATTTTTTCTATGCAGCGCTTTCGGAAATATAAAGGTGCAAAGTTTTTCGTTTTTTCCAAGATGGCGCCTGTACCACGTGACCTATGACGTCATAATTATTTTTAAAATTATACTTGATCTCTGATCATCAATTTGGTTTCAGACCAGGTCACTCTACTCTGGACATGCTGCTTCTGCTGTCTCAACAATGGATGGAGGTCCTCAATGCCAAACAGGAAATTAGAGCTGTCTCCCTCGACATATCACGTGCCTTCGATACGGTCTGGCACCCCGCTCTGCTCACCAAACTCTCCTCCTTTGGTATCCATGGAAATCTCCACGCATGGCTGGCGGACCTCCTCTCTCGTCGTAGTCAACGTGTGGCCCTGAATGGGTTTCTCTCATCTCCTCTTCCTGTTCAGGCTGGAGTTCCCCAAGGCAGTGTTCTGGGCCCTGTGCTTTTTCTGGTCTTCATCAATGATCTCTCTGACTCTCTCGAAAATCCTCTCTATCTCTTTGCTGATGACTCCACTCTCTGCCACTCCATTCCTCATCCCTCAGATCGGCAGGCTGCAGCCTCCTCACTCTCTGCAGACCTGGACAAAATCACAGACTGGGCAAACAAGTGGAACATGTCTTTCAATCCTGACAAATCTCACACTCTTCCGATGTCTCTCCGAAAAGACCGACTGGACAACCCTCCCATCTACTTTCTCAACAATCCTCTCCAAGAAGTTCTGTCACTCAAGCTTTTGGGTCTCACTATCTGCCATGATCTTTCCTGGGAAAACCACATTTCCAAGCTGGCCTCCAAAGCCAGTCGCCGACTGGGCATCCTCCGTCGTGCGAAGTCCTTCCTTGGCACACCTGAGCTCCTCGCCACATACAAGGCTTTCATCCGCAGCTCAATGGAATACTGCTCTCCCCTCTGGTCTGGTGCTCCTGCCTCACACCTAGCTCGTCTTCACGCTGTTCAAACCAAAGCGTTCAGAATCATTAGAATCTCCCGCGATGACGCTATCTCCGAGGGCCTTTCACTTACTCACCGCAGGCAGGTTGGTGGTCTTTCCGTCTTCTACCGACTCCTCTCCGGCCTTGCTCCCCCAGCTCTCTCTGGGCTCTGTCCCCCAAATATTCCTACAGGTCGCACAAGATCTGCCTGCAACCCCCTTATGGTTAAACTGCCAAAATCAAGACTCTCTGCTCACCTTCACTCCTTCATTCCTCTTTTCTCCCGCCTCTGGAACGAACTCCCTCACTCTCTTCAATCCCACTCCTCCCTCCAGGTCTTTAAAACGGCTGTTCACCACCATCTCTTATCTTCCCCAATCCAAAACCTTGATCTTTTCTACCCCCGCTAATTTCACCCCAAATCCACTTTTTTGAGGTGACTTTTGTCTTCTTTCCTGGAAGTCCTTGGTGTCCTTGCGTTTTATACCTATCCTGCCTCCCCCCAGGCCCTCTCCCTCCCACACATCTCCCGATGTCCCTGCTCTCAAATGTTGTGTTGTGTGCTTCCTCTCCCCATCTTGTCGACCGCTCCCCTTTTTATATACTTTGTTTGCTTGTTTGTTTGATTTGTTTGTTTGATAAATGTTAGCTCTTTCACGAGCCTCGACTCTGTATACGAAAAAAAAAAAAAAAAGGTGGAGGTGCACCAATGGTGAAAATTTCCTGCCAATCGGACCAACAGTTGCAGAAAAAAATCATATTTATGTTGTGTGGACAAAAACAAACAAACAGGCAAATGAAAAATCACTCATAGAGCAACACTTTGCAAAACAGAACAAAGTAGAATGGCACTCAGCAGAGCATCCTTTTGATCTCAAAAATAATTAGTGAGTGAATTCAGTGACCTGACATGCAAATCGTCTTCAAAGTTTAATTTAATTGGATGAAAATTGACAATTTTAGAAATTTAGCCGATGTTGACCTTTCGGCCAATGTTGACCTAAATGATAGTTGGTGATTGGTTTCACGAACCTGATATGAAAATCCTTTTCAAATTTCAAGTCAATCGGATTAAAATTGAGGATTTTAGAAATTCGAAAAAATTGGTTGACCTTTGGCCTATGTTGACCTTTTGGCCTATGCTGATCTCAAAAATGGTGGTTGAATTCAGTTAGCCGATATGTAAATCCTATTCAAATTTCAAATCGATCGGATTAAAATTGAGGATTTTAGAAATATGAAAAAAAAAGTGGTTGACCTTTGACCTATGTTGACCTTTTGACCTCAAAAATACATAGGATTTTGTCGGACCACGGACTCTACCATTTGGTGAAGTTTCGTGAACATCGGTTTAAAATGGTGACCTGAACGCAAGTACAAGTGAGCGGACAGACAATCAAACAAACACACACACACACACCAGAGTGATCAACATACTGTACTTGCAAACAAAAGTTTTTTTTTGCCAAGTAACAAACTGACTCAAATGCAATACCCTCTCCTCTGGCGAGGGTAATAATCAATTTCCATCCGATTGACCAGAGCATTGATTAAATCATTAATTATAACATTATGAAATGGACAAGCTGAAGTATCCATCGCAACGGGGGGGGGGGGGGAGATGGCAGTGGATTTTGCAAACCTCTGCACGACAACTTGCTTGTTTGTTGCACACAGCTCTTTTCCTATTCCATCTCCAGGTGCTGCATGACGTCATCGTCGGGCACCAAATGGGCCCTGCAATGACTCACCGAAAGGGAGTACTCAGTTTTCACTCCGTTTTCTTTCTTTCTTTCTTTCTTTCTTGTTTGTTTATCCGGGTGATATCTCAGCCATCCTTTCAGCTAGGAAACTGAAATTTGGGTACAATAGTAAGCACATGCTTTGACAAAAATTGTCTTTTTTGTTTTTTGATCAATTATTTAATTGATGAATTACCTAATTCTTATCGATTTATTAATCACTTATTCATTTTTGATTTACCAATTTATCAATTATTTATTGATGAATCAATTTATCAATTAATTACTTAATTTTTAGTGAATTAATTATTCAATTAATTTTCATGAAGTTATAAAGTTACAGCTTTAAATGAAACTGGTGGTTCAGGTACAGTCGGGGCCAAAAATATTGTCATCCTTGCACTTTTTTCAAATAACTCACAATTTTTTCAAAACTAATATTCAAATTCACAAACTCACAATAATAATCAAAATATTACAGAACCTTTGTTTTTTATTCAGAACTTAATATATCCTTTTAAATAAATAAATAAAAAGAAATGGCATTGACAAAATTATTGACACCCGAGATTTAATATTTCGTAGCACTTTGGACAAAATAACTGCAGTCAAGCGCTTCCTGAAGCCACGAATGAGCTTCCTCCACCTCTCTACTGGCAGTTTGGCCCACTCTTCTTGTGCAAACTGCTCCAGTTCTCCTAGATTTGAAGGATGCCTTCTCCCAACTGCTGTTTTCAGATCTCCCCACAGGTGTTCAATGGGATTTAGATCTGGACGCATTGCTGGCCACTTCAGAACAGTCCAGTGTTTTGTCTTGAACCATTCCTGGGTGCTTTTTGAAGTGTTTGGGGTCATCGTCCTGCTGCAAGACCCATGACCTTCGATGGAGACCCAGCTTTCTGACACTGGGTTGAACATTGCGCTCCAAAATGCCTAGGCAATCTCCTGATTTCATGATGCCATGCACATATTCAAGGCACCAGTGCCAGAGACAGCACAGCAACCCCAAAACATCACTGAACCTCCTCCATGTTTGACTGTAAGGAAGGTGTTCTTTTCTTTGAAGGCTTCATTTTGTTTTCTGCAAACATAGAGATGATGTGCTTTACCAAAAAGCTCTTATTTGGTCTCATCTGTCCACAGAAGGATTTTGGCTTGTTCAGGTGTGTTTTGGCAAACTCCAGTCAGGCTTTCTTAGCAGTGGGTTCTTCCTGGGTTTCCTACCATAGAACCCCCTTTCATTGAGTTGGCAACGGATGGTGCTAGTTTAAACTGTCGTACCTTGTGTCTGAAGGTCAGCTTGAATCTGTTCGGCAGTTGATCGAGGTGTTTTCTCCACCATTCAAATAATCCTTCACTGCAATCTTCGATCAAGTTTTCTCTTGCGGCCACGTCCAGGGAGGTTGGTTACAGTGCCATGGGCCTTAAACTTCCTGATAGCATTGCGTACAGTGGACACATGAACAACAAGGTCTCTGGAGATGGAATAATTGTGGCCTTGAGATTGTCCATGCTTTGCTACAATGTTGTGTAGGACCGCCTCAGACATTTCTCTGGTTTTCTTTCTTTTCTCCATGCTCATTGCAGCACACACAGTCACACAAAACAGCAGAATGACTCCTTTTCTCTATTCAAACTGGTTGAATGAGTGATTTCTGTGTGGAATAAGGCAAGATTTAGTAATTTTTTTCAGCTTTTTTGTTTTGTTCCACTGCAAACCAAAGAAATACATATGTGGATATCAAAATATTTTTTCATTTCAACAATTTCCTGGAAGAAATGGTGCATTATTTGAAAAAAGTGGAAGGGTGCCAATATGTTTGGCCACAACTGTATGGTATAAGCCAATTTATTAAGAAATTAATTATTTTATAATTATTATTTATTTATTTAATAACGCAATTAATCAATCAATTATTGTCCCTCTCTCTCCCTCCCAATACAATTTATATGTGCTGCACGGGGCAGCATTGCCGGGTACCGATGGTGCCCCGGCAATATCGTGCGTTGGAGGATATGTTATTTATTTGGCATGGGGGCAGTGTAATTTGAATGTTTCTGTACTTGTTGATTTATTGATTAATCAATTAATCGATTAATTCTTTAATTATTCGATTAATCACCTACTTGATAAATTTTCAGTTGCAGATTCGGATGAAACAGTGGAGGTTTAGATATGCTATTGCCAATTGTTCAATAAATTAAGTTTTTTTACGATTATTATTTATTTATTTTCATCATTAATCACTTGTTTATTTTCTTTCTCATCTGGGCAATATCTCAGGCAACTTTTGAGCTAGGAAGCTGATATTCGGACGTGACAGTGACCAAGTGATTTAACTCTAAAATAAATTTTTATTTGTTGAATAAATCAATGAACCAATTAATTATTTAATTTTTTGATTAATTAATGCCTTTTCTAAAAGTTACAGCTTTGAATGAAACACTGGTAGTTTAGGTATTCTATTAGCCAATTGATTAAGAAATTAATGATTTTACGATTATTATTTATTTATTTTAATTAATTACATATTTATAATAATAATAATAAATCTTTGTTGTCCCATATTCAGGGAAATTATTCTTTGGTGACACCGTAAGTTAACCATCATAAAAACATAAAACACAAAGGGAATTTAAAAAACGAAGTAAAAAGATATAAAATATATATAAAATATGGAAGATGGACGAAACAGCAAAATAGCTAGGAATTTGAATTTACCATTTGAATTGCACATGGTACAAATGACTTTTTGAAAATGTTCTTCTTCATCCTTACACGAACGAAAGCGTCTCCCTGATGGCAGTTTTTCAAAAAGTCCGTTCAAGAAATGACTTTCATCGGTACACACCTGCACCGCCTTCCGCCTTATCTGGGCAATATCTCAGGCACAATTTGAACTAGAAAGCTGATATTTGGACATGACAGTGACCAAAGTGATTTGGCGATAAAGGGTATTTTTGATTAATTAATTAATTAATTGATTGATTTAAAGAAATCTAATAATTACTTGATTAATTAATTTTCAAAAAGTTACAGATTCAGATGAAGCAATGGTGGCTTCGGTATGGTATTGCCAATTGTTTAAGAAATTAATTATTTTATGATTATTATTTATTTATTTTAATTACACAATTAGTCGATCAATTATGGTACACTACTCCCTCACAATTCCGTCTCCATGTGCCACGCTGGAGGATATGTTATGACCTCCGCCACCAAAGGTGGATGGAGGTTATGTTTTCACTCCTGTCTGTCTGTCTGTCCGTTTGTGAACAAAATATCTCAAAACGTTGTGGACGGATTTGGACGAAATTTGGCAGAGATGTGGCGTATGTGACAAGGAAGAAATGATTCGATTTTGGTGAAGATCCGGGTTCGGATCCGGCTATTAGAATGTTTAAAGTGATTCTTCACCATTAGGAGATAGGGCCAAAAACGATACAAAGCACGATATCTCAAAAAGTTGTGGACGGATTTGGACGAAACTTGTTGGACAGGTTATGTGTGTGACAAGGAAGAATCGATTCAATTTTGGTGAAGATCTGGATCCAGATCCAGTTAGTATAATTTTAAAAGTGATTCTTCACCATTGAGTGATATGGCCAACCAGGCGGAGGTGTGCTCTCTACTGAGTGTTGTTCTAGTTTATTTATTTACTTGGCATGGGGGCGGACGGTGTACTTTGAATGTAGCTCTCTTTGTTCGATATATTACGAAAAGGAATGAAGGAAAGGGCAGGGCGGCAGGCGGCCATTTGGCCCATCCTGACAGTGACTGATAGTGATAACCTAATCATGACAATCCGTACACCTTGTCCTATCTGCTGTATAATTACACGTCTTCCTCTTCAAATTAAACAACCGCCCTTAAGTGGGGGATTTGGCTGGGGGTACCAGCGCACAATGGCCTGCTCCTTTAGAAATACATCGTGAGAAGTGTAACACCAACGTAAATCTAAAGCAGACCGAATAGCCCACTCCGACCCCCGCCGGCCACCCCTCCTTGTTTCCTCCCCATTTATTCGAATGAGTCACGTTATTACGATACACAGCTTTCCTGCCTCCATTTCTAACCTTTCATGGCAGGTTTTTCATACTTGAGAGAGATTTTGGTTGTTTTTAAATTTGCTTTGAAATTTAAACTAATCGAGCTACTGTTTCCATCTTTTCTCTCTGGCACGGGTTTGGCGGTGTAGCGGACGCCATAGTTAACGGTGGTGTAAAGCAATGAAAGTCGTTTTATTCTGTTGTCTGCGATATCTTCCTGCTGTGCATCTTAATTTTTCAGTTTAATCTTTAATGCTGGCGAGTGGGGTAAAAAAAGTTTTATACATTTGCGTGATTGCGTCACATACGTTCTGACGTAATCATTATATTCCTCCGCTGCAGAAGCGGTTGCTTTTCCGTCAATTTGCTGCAACGGCTCTGGTTTCCCTCTCTTTCCCTCCTCTGTGCTTGTAGTATTGTACCACCGCCATCGTCACATCAACCAGCACAACGCTAAGTCGCCATCATGTATCGCGCCCTGTACGACTTCAAGTCCGCCGAGCCGAATTCGTTGCGTTTCAAGGCTGGTGAGCGGTTCGTGGTTCTGGAGCGAAGTAACCAGCACTGGTGGCTCGCCTCGCACGGTGGTGCTGTGGGTTATGTTCCAGCTTTGTACCTGCACAAGGATGAGGTGAGTGACCCTGCACCGTCCACACACTACAGAGGTGCCTGGACTTTCGGAATCGAACACTCCTTGATCCTGTCCCTCATGGCAGCCTCTTCCCGAGGACTGTTAACCCGATGCTGTCCCTTTCCCCCTCTCTGCCCCACACCATACTGATTGTGGTTGCCTTGAATTCGTTCAGAATTTAAAACTGGGTTTGTTGTGATGCACCCGCAAGGCAGAAGCCCCTTCCCTCTACTCCCCACTCCCCACTCCCCACTCTACCCACTTCCAGCCTTGTTCTTTCACCCTCCGTCTCTCTCTCCCTTTTCCCCATTTACCTTACCCTTCCCAGGATGTTCACCAGACTCCTTTGTTGAAAGCTAACCATCCCCACCCTACAACCCCCACTACCACTCCCCTCTTGATTGCTGACAACCCAACCCGCACTCCTCAAACAGTTACTCACAAAGTTGTGTGCGCCTTGTTGAGCACGTGACATTGGCCTCTCGCTTTGATGACCTTTTTTCTGAGACATCCTGATCCCAACTTGATATTGGACAAAGTATCGGTTAGAACGAGTCCTCCTGTCATGAGCATGCCACGCTTGTTGTGCTTGGAGTACTTGGTATGCAGGTGCAATTTGTGCGCCCTTCCTGCTTGGAAATGGAAGCCTCTGCGATCAAACCTACGTTGGGATTCGGCTACTACGCCGACCTATCGATCTTATCCACCCCTACGTTCTCCCTTACCCCTCATCATTACCCGTACCTCGTTATCGATCACCATTTATTTTTTCCCTCGGCCCTGCTGTTGCCATCTCCCCTTACCCCCTTTTCTCCTTGCTCTTCTATTTGTTCTGTTGCATCTGGACCCGTTCAGTGTTCTAGCTCTTCCACAAGCTTTGACTCTGTAAAGAAAAAATAAAAGCAAAAATGACCTGGGATGAAACCCGCGTTGGGGGTCCAGCATGGGATGAAAGCCACGTTTGGGGTCCAGCATGGGATGAAAGCCGCGTTGGGGGTCCAGCATGGGATGAAAGCCGCGTTGGGGGTCCAGCATGGGATAAAACCCGTGTTGGGGGTCCAACATGGGATGAAACCCACGTTGGTGGTCTAGCATGGGGTGAAACCCGCGTTGGGGGTCCAGCTTGGGATTAAATCCGCGTTGGGGGTCCAGCTTGGGATTAAATCCGCGTTGGGGGTGCAGCTTGGGATTAAACCCGCGTTGGGGGTCCAGCTTGGGATTAAACCCGTGTTGGGGGGTCCAGCATGGGATTAAACCCACGTTGGGGGTCCAGCATGGGGATGAAACCCGTGTTGGGGGTCCAGTTTGGGATTAAACCGGTGTTGGGGGGTCCAGCGTGGGATTAAACCCACGTTGGGGGTCCAGCATGGGAAGAAACCCACGTTGGGGGTCCAGCCTGGGATGAAACCCGCGTTGGGGGTCCAGCCTGGGATGAAACCCACGTTGGGGGTCCAGCCTGGGATGAAACCCGGGTTCGGGGACCAGCCTGGGATGAAACCCGTGTTGGGGGACCAGCCTGGGATGAAACCTGCGTTGGTGGTCCAGCATGGGATGAAAGCCACATTGGTGGGGGTCCAGCATGGGATGAAACCCGGGTTGGGGGACCAGCCTGGGATGAAACCTGCGTTGGTGGTCCAGCATGGAATGAAACCCGTGTTAGGGGTCCAGCTTGGGATTAAACCCACGTTGGGGGTCCAGCATGGGATTAAACCTGCTTTGGGGGTCCAGCATGGGATGAAACCCACGTTCAGGGTCCAGCATGGGGGACCTGCGCTTAGGATTCAACATGAGATGAAACCTGTGTTGGGGGTCCAGCCTGGGATGAAACCCGGGTTGGGGCTCCAGTCTGGGATTAAACCCGCGTTGAGGGTTCAGCATATGATGAAATGCGTGTTGGTTGTCCAACATGGGATGAAACCCAGGTTGGGGGTCCAGTCTGGGATGAAACCCGGGTTTGGGGTCCAGCCTGGGATTAGACCCGGGTTTGGGGTCCATCCTGGGATTAGACCCAGGTTGGGGGTCCAGCCTGAGATGAAACCCGGGTTGGGGGTCCAGCCTGGGATGAAACCCACATTGGGGGTCCAGCCTGGAATGAAACCCACATTGGGGATCCAGCCTGGAATGAAACCCACGCTGGGGGTCCAGCCTGGGATGAAACCCACATTGGGGGTCCAGCCTGGAATGAAACCCACATTAGGGGTCCATCCTGGGATGAAACCTGAACAAGACTGCTGAGGAAAGACCACACTGAAAACGGAACGTTCTTGTCGATAGATATCTCTGGGAATGGGGCCTAGCTCGTGCTTGGAAAGCAGCATTTTTTAATATTTTTTTTTGTGTATGCAGAATCGAGGCATGTGTTGAACATGAAAGCTAGCACATTGAACATGAAAACATGCACAGACACATAAAACATACAATGAAGGGAACGGGAGACAAGAGGTGGAGAGAGAGGAAAGCACACAAGCACAACAGTCAAGAACAGGGACGTCGGTAGATCTGGGGAGGGGGGAGGGCTGGGGGAGGAGGGAGGGGTACGCGGTGTAAAGCAAATGAACACTACGAGGAATTTCAGGAAATAAGTTGGGGATTGAAAGAGGTGGATTTGGGGCGTTTTAACGGTGGTAGAAAAGATCAAGGTTTTGGATGGGGAAAGATAAGAGATGGTGGTGAACAGCTGTTTTAAAGACCTGGAGGGCGGAGAGGGATTGAAGAGAGTGAGGGAGATTGTTCAAGAGGCGGGAGAAAAGAGGAATGAAAGAGTAAAGGTCAGCAGAGAGTCTTGATTTTGGCAGTTTCACGAGAAGAGGGTTGCTGGTAGGGCTGTCAACCGATCCGAGACCGGGACGAAATCCCGGCGGTTTCGGCTTTCGAGACGGTCTCGGGACGGTCCCGAGATAAATTGACTGACGCAATTTCTCGGTAAAAAAATCCCGGTTAAAATTCCAACTTCTTGCAGATATTTTCCATAATAGAGGCATTTATTGAGCCTTGCTTTCATTACTCTGCTTCTGCACAAGCATCATTTTTCACAAGTGCAGCTGAACTGACACAAACGATGATAAATAAAGTGAACTCACTGTTCCAGGATTTTCCCCTTGTCAACAAACAATGCACTGCAAACGAATCCGAATTCCGAATCCGGATCTTCACCAACATCTAATCATGTCGTCCTTGTCACACACGCTGCATCTCCACAAAATTTCGTCCGAATCCGTCCACAACTTTTTGAGATATTGTGTTCACAAACAAACGGACAAACAGACAGGAGTGAAAACATAACCTCCATCTACCTTTGGTGGCGGAGGTAACGAAATCAGGATAAAGGTCCCAATGAAAATCCCCCGCGTCGCGGCTTTATTTAAACCGTTGAATCCTTCCGCTGTATCACTCCGCCTCGCCCCGCCCCGCTGCGGTCACGTGTCCGTCCTTGGAGACGAGTTACGGAATGTGGTTGCTAGGGTCTTTAGCAGATTAATATCGAGGGACGATGTTTATTTAGATTAAAAACACGTTTATAACGGATTATTCTACACAATGTATTAATACAAGTACAATACATTATGTAGTTTTATGAAATGAGTTTTTGATGAACGTTTATGTTTAATTGCAACGCTAAATCTATAAATTGTAAGAATCCCTCGGGGTTTGGTTTGACGGTTTGAATGTGAAAGTATTTTGGTTATCTTATCTCCACTTTAGGCCTGATAAGTTGATTACGTTTACTTTAGTCACAGAGTCAAAATAAGGAGGGGGTGGGGGGGGGGGGGTGATCACTACACCGCCTGCTTTATAATTTACTAGCAGAAGTACCCGGCATTGCCGGGCAGGGGAGGGGAGGGGAGGGGAACGGGGGGGGAGCGAGCCCCTTGGCAAAGCGAGCGATTTTTTTTTTTCATAGCGTCATAGCGTTCATAGCGTCATCACGTGATCGCTCTGAGCGAATCAGCGCCCACCTGCTCTGATGCCGTGGATTCCGTGCGCTGAAATGCGCTGAGGTAAATATGAATAAAAAATATTTCGTTGTGTGGCAGGAACTTCTGAAAATGTCTGCCGTCGTCCTGGTGGGGCTTCCGAGGAATTCAGGTAACGCAGTCGGGTTGATCAAAGCATGGGCTCGGATAACTTGGGTGTCTTATCAGTCGACAATTGTTAAAACACGTGAACATTCGATGAAAGGCGTTATTTAGCGTTATAAGTTTCAATTTCTGGAATAAGGGGTCGGTATATTCGATCCGTCCACCGAACGGCTATCAACGGGTTGAACAAAAAATTGTACATTCCGATTTGAGTTGAGGCACACAACGCTGCGTCATTATAGCCCGCTTAACGGAACTATTTAAAAAAAAGTAACATGCACATGTGCGCAGCAGCAGGACGCGGCACCGATTGAACTATCATGAATATCGAACGGTCGTACGTGTACGCGCGCGAGCTACGAGAACGCTTGACATGCCCGATCACAACTCACAAAATGATAATGAAACTCCAACCGGGACTCGAATATGCCTGGGCAGAAACATTTTCTCCCTCTCTCTGACATTCCGAGCAAGAAATTACATGACAATACAAACTGTAATGAGATAACCCGGTCCCATCGGTGGCCATCTGCATGTAGGCGGTGTATTTTATTTCATCCCGGTAAATGGAAGCTAAGTCGGAATTTAAGTACTCAACATCAGAAATGAATTTTTTTCATTGTTGTTTATATATTGTAATGAAATTCCATAATTTTTGAAGCCTTTTTTTTTTTTTTTTTTTTTTAATATGTATTACTTTGTCAGGAACCAAGCCGATCCGAGATCCCGTTATGAAAATTGAAAATTTATCGAGACGGGATTTTGAATCTAGCTAACAGCACTAGCTTGCTGGCAGATCTTGTGCATCCTGCAGGAATATTTGGGGAGCATAGCACAAACAGAGCAGGGGGGGAGCAAGGCCAGAGAGGAGTCGGTAGAACACAGAACGGCCACCAACCTGCCTGCAGTGAGAGAGAGAAAGGCCATCAGTATCGGCTTCATCGTGGGAGATACCAATGATTCTGAATGCTTTGGTTTCAACCGCATGAAGCCGAGCTAGGTGTGAGGCAGGAGCACCAGCCAGAGCAGTATTCCACTGAGCTGTGGATGAAAGCTTTGTACGTTGTGAGGAGCTCAGAAGTGCCCAGAAAGGACTTTGCACGACGGAGGATGCCCAGACGGCAACTTGCTTTGGAGGCCGGCTTGGAAATGTGGTATTCCCAGGAAAGATCATGGCAGATAGTGAGACCCAAAAGCTTGAGTGACAGAACTTCTTCTAGAGGATTGTTTAGAAAGTAGATGGGATGGTTGTCCAGTTGATCTTTTCGGAGAGACAAAGTGAGTGTGTCAGATTTGTCAGGATTGGAAGACATGTTCCACTTGTTTGACGAGTTTGAGATATTGTCCAGGTCTGCAAAGAGTGAAGAGGCTGCTGTCTGCCGATCTGAGGGTTGAGATTTGGAGCGTCAGAGAGTGGAGGCATCAGCAAAGAGATAGAGAGGATTTTCCAGAGAGTCGGAGAGATCATTGATAAAGACCAGAAAAAGCACCGGGCCCAGAATACTGCCTTGGGGAACTCAACCTGAACAGGAAGGGGAGATGAGAGAATTCCATTCAGGGCCACACATTGACTGCAACCAGAGAGGAAGTCTGCAAGTTATGCGTGGAGTTTTCCATGGATACCAAAGGAGGAGAGTTTGGTGGGCGGGGTGCCAGACCGTATCGAATGCACGATATATGTGAAGGGAGACAGCTCTGATTTCCTGTTTGGCATTGAGGACCTCCATCCATTGCTGAGACAACAGAAGCAAAATGTCCAGAGTAGCATGACCTGGTCTGAATCCGAATTGATGATCTGAGATCAAGCCATTGGAGAAGAGGGAGGATATGATGTCAGAGGCGATGATGGATTCCATGACCTTGCTGATTAATGGGAGCAGGCTGTTTGGTTGTTACAAGAATCTGTTTTTGCACCTCTTTTGTGTAAAGCGGTAATGTTGCCTGATTTCCAAGCAGATGGCAGATAACCTTGAGCAAAAGAGAGGGTGAAGAGATCAGAGAAAGGGTGAGATAGAGCGGCAGAGCAGGATTTTAGGACCCGTGGGCTGATGCCGTCTGGTCTCGTTGCAGAATCAGAGTCGAGGTTTGACAGAACTTCTCCACCTTGTCGGGAGAGAAGTACACAGAGTCCAGGAGCAGCTGGGTATGACTGTGTAAGGTGGGTACAGAGAGCGATGGGTTAGGGACACGAGATATTAAGCCAAACACAGAGTTGAGGCATTTGGCTTTGTCACGTGCGGTGTCAGCTGAATAGCTGTTTGAGGTAAGGGAGGGGAGGGGATGGGACGGGAACAAACATCAGAAACAGATTTAACCAGACGCCAGCAACAGATTTGACCAGAGGAGGGAGACAGGTTTGAGAGTTCCGTCTTGAGAGTAGAGAGATATTGTTTCCTGGCTCTCCTGAGGGTAGACACACTCTTGTTCTGAGCTTTGTGAAAGGAGCTGAGATTGCCTTCAGTTGGATTTGCCTTCCAGGAGGCGAAGGCAAGTTGTTTCAGGGCAACTGCCTCACCACAAGATTCAGTGTAGCATGGACGGGAGGAAGGGTAAGACAACTAGAGACGAGACGAGACGAGACGAGACGGGATGTGTGTGTGTAAGTGTAAAAGAAAAAGAAAAAGAAACAAGCACAGATACATTCAAAGTACACTGCCCCCATGCCAAATAATTAAATATCCTACAGCGCGGCATTGCCGGGGCGCCTCCGGTGCCCGGCAATACCGCAGTGCAGCTCAGAGGCTGCATTGGGAGGGAGAGGTGCACACTAATTGATTGATTAATTGTATAATTAAAATCAATAAAAGATTATCACAAATTATTTTCTTAATCAATTGGCTAATAGCATAACTAAACCAATTGTGCTTCATCCGAAGATGTATCTTTTAGAAATTTAATTAAATAAGTCATTAATAAAAAAATTAAATAATTAATTGATTAATCAATAAATAATTCATCAATTAATCAATAAATAATTGATCGATTAAATGATTAATCGATAAACCAAAAATGTCCTTGATAGCCACATCACTTGGTCACTCATGTCCAAATATTAGCTTCCGAGCTCAAAAGGTGCCTGAGATATTGGCCAAATGAGAAAGAAAATAAATAAATGATTAATAATGAAAATAAATAAATAATAATCATAAAAAAATTAAATTATTAATCAATTCGGTCAGAGAACACATAAACCACCACCATTTCATCAGAATCTGCAACTCTAAAAAAAAATAAAAAATTGTCATTAATTAAATAATTAATCGATGAATTGATTAATTGATTAATTAATAAATCAAAAATAGCCTTTGCAGCCAAATCACCTGGTCATTGGCATGTCCAAATATCAGCTTCGTAACTCAAAAGGTGCCTGAGTTGATGGTCAGAAGAGAAAGGAAATTCGATTAATTAAATAAGTACTTAATTAATCGCTAATAATTAAATAACTCATCAATTAATTGATTAATCAAAAAACAAAAAATACCGTTTTTGACAAAGGACTTGCTCACTATTGTGCCGAAATTTCAGATTCCTCGCTCAAAGGATGGCTGAGATATCACCCGGCCAACCAAGAAAACAAGAAAACAAGAAAGAAAACAAACAAACAGAGTGAAAACTGAGTACTCCCTTTCAGCGTGCGTCACTGCCGAGCCCCCTTCGGTGCCCAGCAATGACGATTTGCAATGCCTGGAGATGGCATAGGAAAGGTGCGGTGTACAAAAGAAGCTTACTTTGGAAGAATTCCCAGGAAGAGTTGACATCAGAGGCAGTAGAGATAAAAAAATTAAATTATTAATCAATTCGGTCAGAGAACACATAAACCACCACCATTTCATCAGAATCTGCAACTCTAAAAAAAAATAAAAAATTGTCATTAATTAAATAATTAATCGATTAATTGATTAATTGATTAATTGATTAATTAATAAATCAAAAATAGCCTTTGCAGCCAAATCACCTGGTCATTGGCATGTCCAAATATCAGCTTCGTAACTCAAAAGGTGCCTGAGTATGATAGAAATGATATCTGGGGGGTATATCCTGAGTATGATATCTGGGGGGTATGATAGAAAAACAAGCACATGATTTTCCCCAGATAGATTGTCAAATTTCAACTCGTTATTTTATCGTCCATGCGTTATTGTTTTGATTATAGTTACTTTTGGTTTGAATTTCCTGTAACTTGTAATTATTTAATCGTGTTCTGCTCCTCGTGTGCGGCCTTGTAGTTGTACCCCCGTCGGTGTTTGTTATCTTAATCGTGTTTTGCTTTGTTCTTAGTTTTTTTCCCTTCTACCCCGAACATAATACTCTGTCTAACGTTCTAAATCCCCACCTCCCCCCCCCCCCCCACCCCCAAAAACCAAACAAACAAAAAAAAAACCAAAAACATTTATTTTCCTTTCTCCACGTGTACTGTTGACTCATCCTGTATTTTCTGTCCAGGTGTGCTGTTCGCCCCGCCCCCATTAACTCCTTGCCATCCACCATTTGCCCTTCACGTGACTCGTGGTTGTCCCTCTCGGCTCTCCCCCCGTTGGTATTTTTGTGCACATAAGATTGTTCATGGTTCTGTTTAAATATTATTTAAATATGTATAACCTTTCCCCTTCAGTGTTTTACTCAGTGGTATTTTACAACACGCTGTTTTTCTTCCTATTTAAAAGGCTTTTCTCAATTTCCTCTCCAACTCATTCCACCTCAAAAAAAAGAAATTCAATATCTTATACGTCTCCCTCACTACATGGTCTAAATTCACATTCATTCCATCCCTCCTCCATCATTCTGAACCGGATTGCTAACTTGAAAATCACAACAAACCCAATTTGTTTTCAATGTTCGTCTTTCATTAATCATCCACTTTCTAAACTCCCCTCTTGCCCCTCCCATCCAAATCCCTCCCCTTGCACCTACACTCCTAAACTCCCCCCCTACCCCTCCACTCCTGAACTCCCCCCTTGCCCTTCCACTCCTGAACTCCCCCCTTGCCCTTCCACTCCTGAACTCCCCCCTTGCCCTTCCCCTCCTAAACTCCCCCCTCACTCCTCCCCTTCAAAACTCCCCCCCAACCCCTCCCATTCAAATCTCCCCCCATACCATTCCTCTCCAATTCTCCCTCCTCTCCCCTCCTCCTCAAAGCTGCCTCCTCCCCACTTCGTCTCCCTTCTATCTCATACCTCCACCCCCCCCAACCTTCTTCTTTCCTCTGCCCCCCCTCAAACAACCCCTCACTGTGCCTCATCCCTTCACCTTCAAACCTTTCATCCTCCTCATCCTTCCCTTTCTTGGAACTCTTCTGCAATCGCTGACACACTAACAACTGCTCTCCCTACCTCCCCCTCTCATCCTTCATCTTACCCTCTCATCCTTCATCTTACCCTCTCATCCTTCATCTTACCCTACTCCTCCCCTCCCCTGTCCTGTACCCGATGCTCCCCCTCTCTCCTCATTAACTGTATGGACCTCAAACATCTGGGGCCTTCGCTCAAGCCTGACTGATCTCTCCATACAGGTTGCTTCTGACAATCCAGACTTGATCTGCTTAACAGAGACTTTCCTCCTTCAAGATGTCTCTGATTCCTTAATATCTCTTCCTGGTTACTCCCTCCTCCGGTATGATAGACCTGAGCCTTGGCCTGGTGGTGGGGTGGCTATCTTTATCAAAAACTCTCTTCCTCACTCTCCTTGCACTGCCCTCTCTCCTCCTCACCCCGAGGAGTACCTCTGGCTACGGCTTCCTCTCCGCTCCCACCTTTTGTTCATATGTGTTCTGTACCGTCCCCCAAACAGTGATGACTCCATCGACATTTCACTGTCTGACAACATGGACCAACTTCTATCCACTCATCCCAACTCTCTCTTCCTCATATGTGGTGACTTCAATTGTCATCATGCCACCTGGTTGGGTGTGGGTTCCTCTCTCACCAGTCATGGCACCTCAGCAAAGGACTTCTGTGACTCACTGGGATTGACACAATCTGTCAATTTCCCGACCCGGATCTCAGCCAATGGAGTATCTTCTCTTCTAGACTTGGTTATGACTAACTTCCCTGCTAATGTCTGCTGCTCTCCTTCTGCTCCAATCGGTTTTTCTGATCATGTGCTTGTCAAAGTGGACATCTCTCTGGCCATTCTCAGAGAGCCTCCTCAGCGTCGACGAGTCTGGCATTTCACTCAGGCCGACTGGGACGGTCTTCAAGCAGCCATCAATCGTCTGGATTGGTCTCCCATCTCCACTGCCTCTGACATCAATTCTTCCTGGGAATTCTTCCAAAGCAAACTGATCTCTCTCATGCATAGATTTATCCCATCTCGCCTTCAGTTGTCTTACCCTTCCTCCCGTCCATGGTACACTGAATCTTGTGGTGAGGCAGTTGCCCTGAAACAACTTGCCTTTGCCTCTTGGAAGGCTAATCCAACTGAAGGAAATCTCAGTTCCTTCCACCAAGCTCGGAACAAGTGTGTGTCTACCCTCAGGAGTGCCAGGAAGCACTATCTCTCCTCACTCAAGAATGAACTCTCAAACCTGTCTCCTTCCTCCAAATCCTGGTGGTGTCTGGTCAAATCCGTTTCTGGTGTTTGTTCCCCCTCCATCCCCTCCCTTACCTCAAATGGCCACACAGTTGACATCGCACGTGACAAAGCCGAATGCCTCAACTCTGTGTTTGCCTCAAAATCCTTAGTCCCAAACCCATCTCTCTCTGTTCCCACCTTTCTCAGTCGAACCAAACTGCTCCTGGACTCTGTGACCTTCTCTCCTGACAAGGTGGAGGAGTTTTTGTCAAACCTCGACTCTGATTCTGCAACTGGACCAGATGGCATCAGCCCACGGGTCCTAAAATCCTGCTCTGCCGCTCTATCTCACCCTCTCTCTGTTCTTTTCACCCTATCTTTTGCTCAAGGTCATCTGCCAGCATCCTGGAAATCAGCAAACATTACCGCTTTACACAAAAAAGGTGCAAAAACAGATCCTTGCAACTACAGACCAATCAGCCTGCTCCCAATTATCAGCAAAGTCATGGAATCCATCATTGCTTCGGATATGAAATCTTTCCTCTTCTCCAATGGCTTGATCTCTGATCATCAATTTGGTTTCAGACCAGGTCACTCTACTCTGGACATGCTGCTTCTGCTGTCTCAACAATGGATGGAGGTCCTCAATGCCAAACAGGAAATCAGAGCTGTCTCCCTTGACATATCACGTGCCTTCGATACGGTCTGGCACCCAGCTCTGCTCACCAAACTCTCCTCCTATGGTATCCATGGAAATCTCCATGCATGGCTTGCGGACTTCCTCTCTGGTCGTAGTCAACGTGTGGCCCTGAATGGATTTTTCTCATCTTCCCTTCCCGTTCAGGCTGGAGTTCCCCAAGGCAGTGTGCTGGGCCCTGTGCTTTTTCTGGTCTTTATCAATGATCTCTCCGACTCTCTGGAAAATCCTCTATCTCTTTGCTGATGACTCCACTCTCTGCCGCTCCATTCCTCTTCCCTCAGATCGGCAGTCTGCAGCCTCCTCACTCTCTGAAGACCTGGACAAAATCACAGACTGGTCAAACATGTGGAACATGTCTTTCAATCCTGACAAATCTCACACTCTTACTATGTCTCTCCGAAGAGATCGACTGGACAACCCTCCCATCTACTTTCTCAACAATCCTCTCCAAGAAGTTCTGTCGCTCAAGCTTTTGGGTCTCACCATCTGCCATGATCTTTTTTGGGAAAACCACATTTCCAAGCTGGCCTCCAAAGCCAGTCGCCGACTGGGCATCCTCCGTCGTGCGAAGTCCTTCCTAGGCACACCTGAGCTCCTCACCACATACAAGGCTTTCATCCGCAGCTCAATGGAATACTGTTCTCCCCTATGGGCTGGTGCTCCTGCCTCACACCTGGCTCGGCTTCACGCTGTTGAATCCAAAGCTTTCAGAATCATTGGAATCTCCCGCGATGAAGCTATCTCTGAGGGCCTTTCACTCACTCACCGCAGGCAGGTAGGTGGTCTTTCTGTCTTCTACCGACTCCTCTCCGGCCTTGCTCCCCCAGCTCTCTCTGTGCTCTGTCCCCCAAATATTCCTACAGGTCGCACAAGATCTGCCAGCCACCCTCTGATGGTTAAACTGCCGAAATCGAGGCTCTCTGCTCACCTTCACTCTTTCATTCCTCTTTTCTCCCGCCTCTGGAACAAACTCCCATACTCACTTCAATCACACTCCTCCCTCCAGGTCTTCAAAACAGCTGTTCACCACCATCTCTTATCTTCCCCCATCCAAAACCTTGATCTTTTCTACCCCCACTAATTCACCCCAGATCCACCTTGTTTGAAATTCCAACTTCTTTCCTGGAAGTCTTGGCAGTGTCCATACGTTTTATACCTCTCCCACCCCCCCCCCCCCCTTCCCATGCCTTCCCCCCAAAGCCCTCTCCCTCCCACAGTTCTCTCGATGTCTCCATGTCTCTCGGTCCCTGCTCTCAAATGTTGTGTTTGTGTCCTTCCCCCTCTCTCCCCATCTTGTCTACCGCTCCCGATGTTATTTGTTTTGTGTGTCTGTTTGTCTTTCTGTGTGATTAATGTTCGCTCTTTCACGAGCCTCGATCTTGTATACAAAAAAAAAAAAAAAAAAAAAAAAAATGGGAGACCAGTCCAGATGGATGCTTAAAGACCGTGCCAGACTCGTCGATGCTGATGCTCTCTGAGAATGGCCAGAGAGATGTCTACTTTAACAAGCACATGATCAGAAGAACCGATTGGAGCAGAAGAAGAGCAGCAGACATTTGCAGTGAAGTTTGTCGTTACCAAGTCTAGAAGAGAAGATACTCCGTTGACTGAGATCCCGGTCGGTAAATTGAACGATTGTGTCAGGCCCAATTGGTTGCAGAAATCCTTTGCTGAGGTGCCATGGCTGTTGAGAGAGGTACCCACATTCAGCCAGCTGGCATGATGACAGTTGAAGTCGCCACATATGAGGAAAAGAGAATTGGGATGAGTGGATAGAAGTTGGTCCATGTTGTCAGACAGCGAAATGTAAATGGAGTCATCACTGTTTGGAGGACGGTACAGAACACAAATGAATAAAAGGTGGGAGGGGAGAGGAAGCCGTATCCAGAGGTACCCCATGGGGTGGGGTTGAGATAGGGCAGTGCAAGGAGAGTGAGGAAGAGAGTTTTTGATAAAGATAGCAACCCCACCACCAGGACGAGGCTCAGGTCTATCATACCGGAGGAGGTAGTAACCAGGAAGAGATATTAAGGAATCGTCAACATCTTGAAGGAGGAAAGTGTCTGTTAAACAGATAACGTCTCGTTAATTAGAAGCAACCTGTATGGAGAGATCAATCAGGTTTGAGCAAAGGCCCCGGATGTTTGAGGTCCATACCGTTAATGAAGATAGAGGGCGAGCATCAGCTACAGGACAGGGGAGCGGATGGGTAGGGTCGGGTAAGGTGAGAGGGGGAGGTGGGGAGAGCTGTTCATAGTGTGTCAGAGGTTGCAGAAGAGCGAGGAGAGAAAGGGAAGGACAAGGAGGCCAAAATGTTTGATGGTGATGGGATGAGGCAAAGTGAGGCATTGTCTGAGGTGGGGGGTGGGCAGGGGAAGAACAAAGTAGAAGGTTGGAGGAGGTGGGAGGTATGAGATGGAAGGGAGAGTAAGTGGGTAGGAGGCAGCAGCTTTGAGGAGAAGGGGGGAAAGGGAAGAATTGGAGAAAGATGGTAGGGAGGAGATTATCAGGGGAAGGGGAGAGGGGGGGAGTTTTGAAGGGGAGAGGTGAGGATAAAATTTTGAAGGGGAGGGGGGGGGGATTTTGACCAGGGAAGGGGGGAGATTTGAAGGGGAGGGGGGAGATTTGAAGGGGAGGGGGGGGAGATTTGAAGGGGAGGGGAAGATTTGAAGGGGAGGGGTTGGGGGGAGATTTGGAGGGGAGGGGTTGGGGGGAGATTTGGAGGGGAGGGGAGGGGCAAGGGGGGAGTTTAGGAGGGGAGGTGTGAGGGGGGAGTTTAGGAGGGGAGGGGGGAGGGGGGAGTTTAGGAGGGGAAGGGAGGGGGGAGTTTAGGAGCGGAGGGTCGAGGGGGGGAGTTTAGAAAGTGGACAATTAATGACAAACAAACATTTATCAAACTGGGTTTATTGTGATTTTCAAGTCAGGGATCCGTTTCAAAACGATAAAGGGGGGTGGGGAGTTTAGAGAATGGAGAAAGGAAGAACTGCAGGAGATTGAATTATTTTTTGAAATGGAATGATTTGATGAGGAAGTTGAAAAAAGCCGTATAAGTAGGAAGAAAAACAGCGTGTTGTAATATACCACGGAATAAAACACTGCAGCGGAAAGTTTAAACACATTTAAATAATATTTAAACAAAAACCGTGAAAAACAATCTGGGAAAAGTCCCTGAAGTGAGGGCGAGGATCTGAGAAAGAAGTAGAAAGGGTTGAATGAGTATGGTGGAAACGAGAATTGAAAAGGTGTGTATCGGCTGGAGAGGCAGAAGAAAAAGGAGATAAAGGGGGCGGGGCAAGACAACACACACTTCGTCGTGGGCGGGGACCGCGAGCAGAGAAGGAAATTATATATATATTTTTATTTATATATATATATATATATATATATATATATATATAATATATATTATATATATATATATATATATATATATATATATATATATATATATATATATATTGTTACGGTCCGCGGATAAGATGTTGTTTACAGAGCGGAGGCACCGCGGCCGAACAGTTTTTCCCCGACTAAACCCGATTCCCTGAACGTTGGCCAGATCGCGCCGCAGCTATTCAATGAGGGAAAAGACAAAGACGACACGGATGTGAAGAAGAGGAAGACGAAGGCAAAAAAAAGGTTTGAAATACGATTACTATTTATTACTATTTACAGGCTCAAAGAAACCAAGGAGAAGGAAAGATAATAAAATAATATACAGAAGATTTTAGAGACACAGTGAAAATTACTGGCTTATACAAACTTAATTAAATACCCAGGACAGACAAACAGAAACGGACTCACACGGGGAATTGCAGAGTGGATTGGCTGGAAGGAGTTGTGTGGCTGTAGGGGGGAGGACGGCACGGAGCTGGCTAGAGCTTGATCCCGCACGGGACGTCGGGCTGGACCTCGACGGCCGCCGATGCCACCGATCCTGTCGTGTGCGCGGGATCACGGGGCGGAGCTGCTTGGTGGAGCCGACGCGCTGGTGGGGGGTCTGGCGTGACGGGTTCTCTCCTCTCTCTTTCTTGGTCCAACCACTCTTCACCCCCGACAACTCAACGCAACCAACGCAACCACTCAACGCAACCACTGACGACCAACTAACGACCAACTCTGACCAAAACCACACAACTCAGCTCAGCTCTGACGACTCAGCTCTTGTCATGGACCTCTCTACGCAGCTTCTTGCGCGCGTGCCTTTATAGCGCCTCCGGCGATTAAGCCGCCAGCTTTTAGGACACGCCCATCGGTGTGCTCACCTCGGCCATGGTTGGTCGCGCGACCCTCTGGCTCCGCCCTTGATGACGACGGGCGGGCACGCCTTTCTTCCCCGACCCGAGCACATGTTCAATGGCGGCTTTGGAGGGGATGGAATTGGCATATTGAGGCTTGGCCATGACGAAAGGGGAAATGGAGGTTTTGCTAATGGGAATGAAGGGAATCTATCTATTTCACTTGGTGCAATGGAGTGTCATTTTAATGGAAGACAAGGCCTTACCCTAAAACACATAATAAAGATATAAGCTACTGAACAGGGGTATTATAGTGTCCTTCAATGTATGCTTTATGGAATTAACTACCGGAACACCCTTTGACCTTTATACAACAGACTGGAGGCAGGAAGGGCCAGAATCAAGCGATGATAATAATACACACAATAATTGGTATACAATACAACACAATAAAAAAAATACAATCCTCATATCCGCAACAATATATATATATATATATATATATATATATATATATATATATATATATATATATATATATATTTATATATATATATTTATATATATATATATATATACACAGACTTGGCATTTAATATGGAATATTTTTTTTGTGGGGGTGAACTTACTTTTCAAGATGTCTTAGAACCAAAAGTTCATTGGAATTATGTTGAAATTATTCTAGATTTTGTTAATGTGACCTTTAAAAGAAACAAAGACCGCATTTGACATTTCGAAACAAATAAATTGATCCTTGAAAGTGATGTAAACTAATATCGAACTCAATTCATGGACAGTACTGTGTTAAACTTCTGTACGTTTTCCAGAAGTATCTCTTTATTTTGCACATTAGCCAAAAATTTTTTTAACAAAAACAAAAGTTAAATTACGACTGGGATTACTGACAGTAAAATTACAGTTCAGTACTTCGTGTAACTCCCACGAGCATTCAGTTGTACACGTTGAGGCATGCTCTTCAAGGTTTGGAAAGGAATCGCTTGCCATGCAGTGACAATAGCCTGCTGCAATTCACGCACAGAGGTCGGCTGCTGGTCCAAGTGGTCGATTTAACGCGTTAATTCTGCCCACAAGTTCTCTATTGGATTCATATCCGGGGACATGGCAGGCCACTCCATATGCTCTACACCACGGTCAGCAAGAAAGCGTTGGATCATGCGAGCACGATGAGGCCGTGCATTGTCATCTTGGAAGACAAAGTTTCCTCGAAAGGCTGCACGAGCAAATGGAAGCAATGTTTCTTCCAGAATGGCCCTGTACTTGAACTG
>NC_136261.1:305346854-305379354 GCF_964187855.1 Myxine glutinosa
AGGTGTTTTTAATTCACATGGTGGTGAGGTGTTTTTAATTCACGTGGTGGTGAGGTGTTTTGAATTACGTGGTGGTGAGGTATTTATAATTACGTGGTGGTGAGGTGTTTTTAATTATGTGGTGGTGAGGTGTTTTGAATTAGTTGGTGATGAGGTGTTTTGAATTACGTGGTGGTGAGGTGTTTTGAATTACTTTGTGGTGAGGTGTTTTTAATTCACGTGGTGGTGAGGTATTTATAATTACGTGGTGGTGAGGTGTTTTTAATTATGTGGTGGTGAGGTGTTTTGAATTAGTTGGTGATAAGGTGTTTTGAATTACGTAGTGGTGAGGTGTTTTTAATTTCGTGGCTGTGAGGTGTTTTTATTACGTGTTTTATGGCTGTGAGGTGTTTTTAATTTTGTGGTGGTGAGGTGTTTTTATTACGTGTTGTATGGCTGTGATGTGTATTTATTACGTGTTTTATGGCTGAGGTGTTTTTATTACGTGTTTGATGGCTGTGAGGTGTTTTTAATTTCGTGGTGGTGGGGTGTTTTTATTATGTGTTTTATGGCTGTGAGGTGTTTTTATTACGTGTTTTATGGCTGTGACGTGTTTTGAATTACTTGGTGGTGCGGTGTTTTGAATTACGTGGTGGTGAGGTGTTTTGAATTACGTGGTGGTGAGGTGTTTTGAATTACTTGGTGGTGAGGTGTTTTGAATTACGTGGTGGTGATGTGTAATCGTCCCAAACTTCCAGTCTGCACCTACCCCTCCCATATGTATGTGCTGAGGGGTTCTTTCTTGAAAAAAAAAACATTCAACCTAAATTGCCTATAAAAATGTAATATCACAAACACAACAAACTGGACAAACAAGTACGGGAATAAATTAGTTCTTTGATTTTTTATTTTTTTTTCCTTTGTGGCAATACCACATTTTCGTTAAAAAAGAAGATTTTTTGCTCCTCTTGTAAAATTGGAACATTATCTGACTGGGCTTTTGTACGAGGGGGTTGGAGCACTGCTGAGCCATCACGTCTTGCTTGCGTTCCAGCTGGTTTGTGCAGATCTTGATGAATTGTCACAATCCCCACGTGTCATGATTTCACAATGTCAACATCTTCCAACCCTTCCCCCAGACCTCCCCCTTCTCCTTTTGGTAAAAATGTACCAATCTGCTGTGTGTAACTCATATCACTCAAATTTGTTGGAGTCAAACCGTTGGAATCCAGACTCTGCTTGGAAACCTTTTCTCATTTTCGACCCGGCTACAAACTGTCACCCTGGTGTTTGGCATGCAGGGGTGATTCGTCATTGTGTATGCCGTCCATCAGATGGGTGTTCAACTGGAGGACCTGTCTGCCAGCACTGTTTTTTGGTGGATGCTAAGGATCCCACATTGTCTCATGAAGACAACAACACACACAACAGGCATTTTAAGGCCATTTTCCCTGCAAGAGCGGGGGTTAGCCTTGCGGTCCCCATGACAATCTTCTCCATTTTGCCCTATTTTCTGCATCTCCCCTTGTTAACCCCCTTGCCCGCATTTCTTCTTCGACCATCTTTAGCCAAGTCTTTCTCGGTCTTCCCCGTCCTCCACTTCCTTCTGCATTCATTTCCATCACTCTCCTCAACCAGTCACTTTCATCCTTCCTCAAAACATGACCAAACCATCTCAAACTGTTTCTATTCACAGCATTCATCACAGGCTCTATTCCCATCATCTTTCACAATTCATCATTTGTCTTCCTCTCTCAACGATACTCCACGCATCCACCGAACCATTTGCATTTCCACCCTTTCCAGCCTTCGTTGTTGCTCTACGTTCATTACCCATGTCTTGCTCCCATAAATCATAACACTTCTCACACATGCAGCATACACCTTTCCCTACAGCTTCAACGACACTCCCCTCCTCGTCAGCACGCCACTCAGTTCCCGAAACTTCTTCCATGCACATCTCACTCCAGCAACCGTTGCCGAGTCTGATCCACCTTCTCCATTCAGCATGTCTCCGAGGTAACAAAATGTTTTCACACCTTCCAGCTTCACGCCGTCTCCAAGATCCAACTCAACATTTCCTCCATCTGCAGCTCCCTCTGTGCACAATTTACACTTGAATGTAGCTGCCACACTGGTTAATGACCCTCTCAAACCACTACATTTTTGATGAACCCACTCAGCGCACATTGTACATTGTACATTGAATGGAATTCACTCCGACACTCTTCCTGCACACAGCACACGGCCACTTCCCAGTTCTTTCCACCTCACCACATGCTTTACCACTTGCCATCACCTTTGTTTTTCCGATATTCACCTTCAGACCTTTTGTCTCCACACATTCCTGCCACTTGTTCATCTTCTCCTTCAGTCCATCCATACTTTCTGCAATCAACACCAGATCATCTGCATACAACAACTCCCATGGTAAACCCTCCTTTACGTTCCGAGCCAGCACCTCCATCACAGCTACAAATAGTAGTGGACTTAGTACCAACCCCTGATGCACTCCCACCTTCACCTCAAACTCACCACTGTTCCCGTCCTTCGTCCTTACAGCTGTGCGCGCTCTTTTGTACATTGCCATCACCACTCTGATCAACCATTCCTCCACTCCTAACTTCTTCAATGCCCATGTCACTACTTCAGGTGGAACCCTATTGAATGCTTTCTCCAGATCAACAAACCCAAGAAACAACTTCTTCCTCTTCTCCGTGTACTTCACCTGCAACTGCCTCACAATAAAAAGTGCGTCTGTCGTTCCTCTTCCTGGCATAAATCCAAACTGCATTTCGTCAATCTTCACTTTCTTCCTTATCCTCCTCTCCAACATCCTTTCCATTACCTTCATTCCATGCTCCAATAACTTTATCACTCGATATGAACCACAGTCCAGAGACAGTCCAGAGAACCACAGGACCTTTCCCCTTGTATGGAGGAACGAGGGAACTCAGTTCCCAATCCACTGGAATGCGGCCTTCTTTTACCACCAGATTGCAGATCTCTGTCATTCTCGTCACACCCCAATTTCCCGCTGCCTTCAACATATCTCCCACAACTCCTGTCGGCCCTCCCGCTTTTCTACTCTTCATTGCTTTATCGCTTCCTCAACTTCCTTCTCGGTTATCTTCTCTGCCGGTCCTAAAACTAGGTTACTCTCTATGTTGCCATCCCATTCATTCTCTGCATTCAACAGTACAGCAATACCCCGGCCTACGTCATTAATTGGTTCCATAAGCCGTGACGTAACTCTGTTTTTGACGTAAACAGGGCGTCATGCCTTAAAAATGCCTTAAAATGGAGACAAACAACGTAAAACCCATGCCTTCATATTATTCATCCAAATGATGGGAAGAGACGCCTTTGGGATGTTCTTAAGTGCCCGGGGGTTCGCCGCATCATGCACCAAGAGCAGCTTCAGCTTGAAGTCGCCGGTGCAATTACCCCCAAGCATTAGTGTTAGCCGCTCCTTCACGACTTTTAGCCTGGCATGGTCTTCTCCTCCTTCGAGATAAAGGATCTGTCGGGCATCCTCTTCCAAAAAAGGGCCGTTTCGTCGACGTTGAAGATCTGCTCGGGCAAGAATCCCTCGTCCTCAATGATCTTCAATGTGGCAGGAAATTCCTCGGCGGCGACGGTGTCTGCAGCTGCGGCTTCGCCCTGAATCTTGACGTTGTGCAAGCTGAAGCACCGTTTAAAGCGTGCAAACCACGCTTGGAAACACGAGCACTATCCTTCTTCGGACCCATGGCTAACACAGACACAGCAAAGGAATAATCACAAAAATAACAGTGTAAGGCAAAGCAAGCACGCGACCACAGCACAGGACAAAATGCATATGGCGTCGCCTTTGTTTTGAATGAGAACCAGCAGCTACGCGTACATATACTGTACGTACATTTTAAAAATATTTTAAATGTGCTTTTTATTGTATTTTAAGTTGTTTTTAGCTTCTTTTATTGTTAATTTTTATGTACTATTTTATTTATTTTAAATATATTTTAAGGAAAAATTAATTTTTTGCATGTCCTATTATGATCTAGGAGTGACGTAAAGTCGCACATAATGACGTTCGCTGAACTGAAATTTACTCTAGAAGAGTGGCGTAAAGTTGGATTTGACGTAGGTCGAAATGGCGTAAAACGGGGTATTGCTGTATTTCCATATATCTCTTCCATCTTCCTTTAATTCTATCTGGGTCCACAACGATTTGTCCCACTTCATCCTTCAAGCAACTCACCCCCATCACATCACACCTCTCTTTCGCTATCTGCTTTGAAATCCTGAATACCGCTCTCTGACCCTCTTCCAAATCCAAGCGTTCTCCGAACATTTTCCTGCATGCCTCCTGCGCCTTAGCTAACTCTTTCTTTGCAGCCTTGGCTGCCTTGTAACTTTCATGCTCTGCCTTTTCTGCCCCCATACCCTCCGCCTTCTGCCACTCCTTGAACTTCTTCCTCTTCTCGTCAATCTTCTTTCCAACTTCATCATCCCACCACCATGTTTCCGAGTGCCTCGGTGGTCCTTTTGTCCATCCACATACCCCACCAACGGCTCCCAACAGACTATCTTTCATTGACATCCAACCACTTTCAAGCTCAACCACATCATCCTCTACCATACTCAGCCTCTCTTTTAATGCCTCCCTCACTGTCACCTCTTTCAACCTCCACACCTTCATTGTCGGTTGGTACTTCACCCGCCGAGCTCTCCTCGCACCTTTCACCCTTATGTCGCAGACAACTAAGTGGTGCTGTGAAACAGCCTCCTCCCCCGGCATCACATTTGTGTCCTGGAGGTGACCCCTATCTCGCCTACGCACCAGTAGGTAGTCAACGGTTGTCGTCGACCCACCTGACGTGTATGTAACAAGCTTATTATCCTCTTTCTGGAACTGAGTATTACAAATCAACAAATCAGCTCCATCAGCAAACTCCAAAATCCTTTCACCTTCTCCATTTCTCACACCATATCCGTAACCCCCATGAACTCCCTCAAAACCGTCCATACTCCTTCCCACATGTCCATTTCCTTCTCCATTTCCATTTCCTTCATTGTCTGTCATGAAGAGACGGTAAATAATTATCGCCGGCACCTCAAACAAATTACAAACAAGTACAGATACATTCAAAGTATACCGCCCCCATGGCAAATACATAAATAACATCCTCCAGCGCGTCATTAATGGGGCGCCTTAGGGGCCCGGCGATACTGCCATGCAGCACATAGAGGCGGTATTGGGAGGGAGAGGCATACAATAATTGATTAATTGTGAAATTAGAATCAATAAATAATAATTGGAAAATATTTTCTTGATCAATTCGCTAATGGCATACCTCAACCACTCGTGTTTCATCCGAAGCTGTAACTTTTTGAAAATTAATTGTTATTAATCGAAGAAATTAAATTATTAATTTATTAATCAATAAATAATAAATCGATTTATAGATTAATCAGTAAATCAAAAATATCATTTATAGCTGAATCACTTGGTCATTGTCATGTCCGAATATTGGTTTCCTAGCTCAAAGGTGCCTGAGATATTGCCCGGACAAACAAAACAAACAAACAACCAAGAAAATAAGAAAGAAACCGGAGTGAAAACTGAGTACTCCCTTTCAGCGCGCATCATTGCCGGGCCCCCTTCGGTGCCCGGCAATGACATCATGCAGTGCCTGGGGATGGAATAGGAAAGGAGCGGTGTACAATTAATACCCTAATCTCCTTCAGTTGACCATAAGGCCTGGCTGGCAGATTCTTGAAAGATTTGGGCGGAAAACATTCCCCTGCCCGACCACCCAATAAGGTGGTTCTAATTGTGGTGGTAGTGGTAGTGGTAATAGTGCTATTTGGAGTCTATTTTGGGAACTTGATTTACTTTCATGTTATGCCAGGGTGAATTTTTTTTATTTATTCCAAATTATATTCCTGTTGTGTTCTTGGCATGCTTCAGGAAGCTGACACCAGAGGTGGATTTGTCAATCCCCGTAATCTCATCAGCATCAAATGTGCTTTGTAGGTTGACACTTGGAATGTAATCACCTATTGAGCTGCTTTCGGCTTGTTATGCCCTTCATGCTGCCTCTATAACTACAAAAGCACTGGGAGAGATTGTGCTGGAACTTAATGCATTGGATTTTTTCTTTTTGCCATTGGGGCAGATTTGAATTGAAGATGCAAATAATTAATTGGTGTGCATTCACGCACTGTATATCCAAAGGCCTCAATCAGTATTTTTCCCAGTTCACTCCGCGCATTGTGCTTGGAGGTGCATGCAGTGATTTAAAGGTGTATTTGGCAGCTGGTTTCTCCTGGGAAGCATTGATTGCATTCTAACTTGAAGTGTCCCGCCGTCTGCATAGTGCATGCTGAGATTAATAATTATCTTGCAGCTCTGTTACTACTACTACTACTACTACTACTACTACTACTACTACTACTACTACTACTACTACTACTACTACTCAGCCCCAATTACTCCCAGCTTATTTGAGGGTCGCCAAGGGAACGTTGTATGGCCCAAGATTTTCACCCACTGGCTTGTCTGACGTTCGTTTGAAAGTGTCGGGAATTTGTAAATTTGTTCAGGATGCCGAAATTGATTTGCCTACTCGTCGCAAAAGACATCGTGGGATCTTTAACGTACAGCAACTAATGCTGAAAGATGGGGCACATCGTTTTTAACGTTGATCGAATGGACAGCGCACGCATTGATGCAAAACACCTGGATGATCGTATTTTGCAGGTTTCAAAATTCAAACCCAAGCTCGACAGCTCAAAACTGTGTATCGCTGTTGGCTGTTATGGTGTCCCTCTCCTGCAGTTACATGAGATACTCATTTTCATGTACTACCGGAATTTTGTTTCCATATAATATGCAAAAATAACACTTGGTTTCAGCTCCGAATTTGGGGCTCATAGCACCAAGGCAGAGCCAGACCAATAGAAAGTTGAGACGATGATGATTTGGAAGCCATTTTGTGTCCATTGTGTGCGCGACAGTGTGCGTGGAATGTATTTTTAGTCTGACCCAATGAGGAGAATCCGTTAATACTTTTCCAATTCATTTGTGGATGAGTAACAGCCTATAACTATTTATTATCTGAATAAAAATAACAAAACTTTAAATGTACCGTACCTTTTTGTTCCAATTTTATTTTTCTCCCTTTCTGTATTTTCAAATATACTTTGAAATAATGGTTGGGGATGAGTCACAGTGGTCAAAGCAGAGAAAAAATTTAACTCAAAATTTGATATTGGGGCATTCCTGGTGGAACTTCCTGCCATCGTTCAACTTTCCTTGAGGTGGGAAGCTTGGGAATTTGCGATGGTGCGCCATTGGCTTTGCTCTAGTTTTTAGCTCACCTGCGCTGTAGTTCTAGGGAACTTATGTGATGGCGCATCGTTAATCCGTAAACACTTGCAACTTCTTCTCCGAAACCGCTGCTGGGATTGTGACCAAGCTTGGCACAAATTAATTATATTTGGGATGTTGCAACTCTAGTTTGTTCACGGCATGAAAAAGTCGGGATCTAAGGGGATCTACTGGGGGTCAAAGCGGATCCAGGTTTGACCTCCCCCCCCCCCCCCCCCCCACACCTCTTTTCCTTTTTTTCTACGTGTTCTAGTGTTCCCTGTCGGAACAGGGAACACTAGAACCTGTAGGACCCTGTAGGAATTTTCCTTTTTTTCTCTGAAACTACACACACAATTTTGATGAAACTTGGCCACAACCTTCATCACCTATGATGGACCAAAGTTTGTTCACGGCGTTAAAAAAAAAAATCGGGCCCTGAGGGATCTACAGGGGTGGGGGCGTCAAAAGAATCAGGCACAAAGGGATCTACAGGGGTGTGGAGGGGGTTGCCTCCCAAAATAGGTATGTGCTTTCTTCTCAGAAACTACACATGTAATTCCAATGAAACTTGACCACAGACCTAATCACCCGTTTTTTTACCAGTTTGTTCACATCATAAGAAAAATTTTGTTGGATAATGTGGGGATTGCCCCCCAAAATAGGAATTTGCTTTTTCCTCTAAAAGTTCACACGATTTCGATGAAATTTGACCACAACCTTCATCACCCATGATGTACCAAAGTTTGTTCATGGTACTAAGAAAATCAGTCCCTAAGGAGATCTACCTGGGGAGTATGGAGGGGGGGGGGGGATAGGTGGGTGGAGGGGTGGAGGAGAGCGTTGCTTCCCATAATAGGTTTTTTTGTTTGTTTGTTGAAAATCTTATGATTATGTTATTATGATTGTGCATGCTGCCCTGTCTTCAGTCCATCAGTCCATGAGTTCATTAACTTTTTTTTTTTCTCTGCTACTCCGGGGCAGCTCAACGGATTGTTTTGGAACTTGGCATGGTGATTCATGACATTGATGCACAAAATGTAATGGAGCCCTTTTTAAATTTCCATCCAGGCAGTGAGACAATCGGCCAAACAACTCGACATGTAATCGATTGTCCCGTCCCTGGTGATTAAGATCACTCGGGACACATGGTTTAACCAGCTGAACTCCCAAGACGACCTCCCGATTATGGCGGTTAATTTGTGCGCGCAGGATGGAAGAGATGCGAGGCATTTGACTAACGAAAACAAGGGGTTATTGCCGAAACCACAAACTCAACACAACAACAAAAATGCAACGATAATGATTCAAAGTATGTTTGTATGTATGACATACTAATTGAAAGTAAACCGTGGCTCGTCGGCTACCCACCTTGGCATACACGGATTACACGACACTGCTGGTAACCCCCTTCAGTCGTAAAAGCTGATGTGCTGTTGCACCTCTAGATCACCACGGATTGCAAAAATATTTTGCATGTGTTGTAACAACATGAAATGGAACACTTTTAGCACCCAGACAGAAAATGTGCTGGAAATGTGTATTTTGATGCACCCTAACCCTCATGCTAATTATCACATCATCATCCCTCGTGTGATAACCTTCGGTGAACATTTGAACAACGTTGAGCTACATTTTCACTGCTAGTAAATTGAAATGCTTCTATGTGTCCCACGGTCCACACTATTTATTATACCATTCTATCTTAACTACTGTATTATTTTACCTACCATCATAAACGTAACACTATGTTTGTATGTCCATCACATATGAGATTCCTTCACCTTTTTTTTCTTTTTCTTTCATTCTTTAATCTAAATGTCTTAATTTAACCTCTTACCTTGACCTCTTACCTTGACCTCTTACCTTGACCTCTTACCTTGACCTCTTACCTTGACCTCTTACCTTGACCTCTTACCTTGACCTCTTACCTTGACCTCTTAACTCGACCTCTTAACTCGACCTCTTAACTCGACCTCTTAACTCGACCTCTTAACTCGACCTCTTAACTCGACCTCTTAACTCGACCTCTTAACTCGACCTCTTAACTCGACCTCTTAACTCGACCTCTTAAATCGACCTCTTAAATCGACCTCTTAAATCGACCTCTTAAATCGACCTCTTAAATCGACCTCTTAACTCAGCCTAGCCAGAGGAGAGGGTATTGCATATTAGTTCTGTTTGTCTGTCCAGGTTGGCTTATTCACACAGAACATGAATAGGTGCATTAAATACATACTATTGAAAAACCATCAAACCCCTAAAACCCCTTGGAACCCGAGAAGACCATGTAGAACACAAGAAGACCATGTAGAACACAAGAAGCCCCTGTAGAACACAAGAAGCCCCTGTAGAACACAAGAAGCCCCTGTAGAACACAAGAAGGCCCTGTAGAACACAAGAAGGCCATGTAGAACACAAGAAGGCCCTGTAGAACACAAGAAGGCCCTGTAGAACACAAGAAGGCCCTGTAGAACACAAGAAGGCCCTGTAGAACACAAGAAGGCCCTGTAGAACACAAGAAGGCCCTGTAGAACACAAGAAGGCCCTGACTAGAAGACCCTGTAGAACACCAGAAGACCCTGTAGAACACCATAAGACCCTGTAGAACACCAGAAGACCCTGTAGAATAATAGAAGACCCTGAAGAACACTAGAAGACCCTGAAGAACACTAGAAGACCCTGTAGAACACTAGAAGACCCTGTAGAACACGAGAAGACCCTGTAGAACACTAGAAGACCCTGTAGAACACTAGAAGACCCTGTAGAACACGAGAAGACCATGTGGAACACTAGAAGACCCTGTGGAACACTAGAAGATCCTGTGGAACACTAGAAGACCATGTGGAACCCGAGAAGACCCTGTAGAACCCGAGAAGACCCTGTAGAACACGACAACACCCTGTAGAACACGACAAGACCCTGTAGAACACGACAAGACCCTGTAGAACACAAAAAGACCCTGTAGAACACGAGAAGACCCTGTAGAACACGAAAAGACCCTGTAGAACACGAAAAGACCCTGTAGAACACGAGAAGACCCTGTAGAACACGAGAAGACCCTGTAGAACACGAGAAGACCCTGTAGAACACGAGAAGACCCTGTAGAACACGAGAAGACCCTGTAGAACACGAAAAGACCCTGTAGAACACGAAAAGACCCTGTAGAACACGAGAAGACCCTGTAGAACACGAAAAGACCCTGTAGAACACGAAAAGACCCTGTAGAACACGAGAAGACCCTGTAGAACACCAGAAGACCCTGTATAACACCAGAAGACCCTTTAGAGGACCCTGCGGAAACCGTAGAGGACCCTGCGGAAACCGTGGCGGGCCCTGCGGAAACCGTGGCGGGCCCTGCGGAAACCGTGGCGGGCCCTGCGGAAACCGTGGCGGGCCCTGCGGAAACCGTGGCGGGCCCTGCGGAAACCGTGGCGGGCCCTGCGGAAACCGTGGCGGGCCCTGCGGAAACCGTGGCGGGCCCTGCGGAAACCGTGGCGGGCCCTGCGGAAACCGTGGCGGGCCCTGCGGAAACCGTGGCGGGCCCTGCGGAAACCGTGGCGGGCCCTGCGGAAACCGTGGCGGGCCCTGCGGAAACCGTGGCGGGCCCTGCGGAAACCATAGACGACCCTGCAGAACCTAAGAAGATCCTTTAGACTCCGAAGACACTATCACCTAATGCAGCTCGACTACAACTGCCCTCTATCAGGCGACGAACGTCTGTCCCACTTGGAAGTATACATTTTATGTTATCGATGGCGCTGACGCTTGCAATCCCAAAAAGCAATTAAACTCTGCTTTGTCTTTATTGTTATAAATATGCTGCGAGATATTTGACGTAAACCTGGGCAAAATTGAGTAGCCTATTCAACAACCGTGATGATCTCGCACTGTGAGTCGGCCTTGTTTAGAGGCTCGCGCTCGGTCAAGCCGACTTAACATCCACATTCGTTCAAATGTAATGATTGATACTGGAGGCTTTTAACCAATCAATTAATAATGTGATGATAAACTGGAAATAAATACGCATTAGCTTAAAGTGAATATGTACAACAATAAACTACTACATTTACCTCACACAGCCGTGATGAAGATACTTGCCCGTTTAGTCAATTGATTTTATTTTCCCAGATTCTTTCTTGCAGAATTTGTGGGGAACATGTGCATTGACATTTTTTCTGAGCGATTGATACATCCCCAGGCACAACACTCTGCCATTTTCTGATCTAAATTGTCAAGTCTTTTTGTGTTTGTTTCAAAACTCTGCTTATTTGGCTGAGTCTCTGCTTTGATGTGGCCACAAAATGGTGGCCACGCGTCACTTGATATTGGGGGAAAAAAGGAGTATGCCATTGTCACATCTCTCTCTCCTCTCTCCTCTCTCCTCTTTCCTCTCTCTCTGCACCAAGGCTTTCCCTAATCGTTTCTGGCTGAGGCTGTCAGTAAAATGTACCTTATTCCTGCAAATAGTAAACAGTAGGCGGGCGACACATGTTTTGCTTTGATAGATTCAATTTTTCTTTCAGGCCGACCTGGATTCTGTGGTCCTTTCCATTGACCGTGCCATCGAGACGATCCACAATTTGGCAATGGAGAATGGAGGAAAGTATACCTTGGAGCAGCGAGAAGTATTGCAGTGAGTTTTTGAACGTCTCTGTACCCTCTCTCCAAATGCCCCATGTTGCTATCGATGCAAAATTGTCACCTCGTAGATAAGTGCAACATATTTCTTTTCAGCTTTTTATGGTGCAGTAAACCAACTGCTTATGTTGGATGTAGTTGTTGTTGCCTTATAACATTGCCTTCAGAAAGTCTTCGCACCACACCCCTTGCCTTTTTCACATTTTGTTGTGTTACAGCCTGAATTTATAATTGATTTAAATGATATTTTTTGTCACTAATCTACACATAATATCCCATAACGTCAAAGTGGATTTTATCTTTTTAGAATTATTTTTTATTTTTTAGAAAGCACAGACGCTTACCACAAATATGTGAGGCGCGAATTGTAGAAGCGGGGACCGCAAATGTTGAGGTCCAACTGCACATATACATTCATACACTCCAGAGAAAAAGGAAAAAAAAAGAGCTGTCAACCTTTTAATTTTTTTTGTCATAACTATTTTACCATCTATCTATAATTCCAGTAATCTCTGTACGTTTGTACGTTTGTTTGTTTGTCTGTGACCGCTGTTTCTCGACAACCAGGGGTCCGATATACTTTTAACTTGCCAGGTATATTGCTGGGGACCCGAGGATGTGCCTTTTCAAGGTTTCATATTAATCGGACAATTACTTACCGAGCTATGTCCAAAAAACGATTCAACCAATCAGAGAGCAGCGAACTATCGCGTGTGCCGAACGTGGCGGACACACTCTGCCTCGGATGGCACATTTGAGAGCGTATTCATTTATTTCACGTTTGCAAACTATGTTGGCGTTAAACTATGTTTTAAAACTAATAAAAACGAATTTGCGATTCATTCGCTTTCCTGCGCGTTTGTGCACGCGATGGCGATTTCTTTACCAAACTCCGGAAGCCGTTCGCTTTGGACCAAACCATTTCATGTAAATAGAGGGGGGGGGGATATAATTTTAGATATAGATATAGTACGGGCAATGCCCTAGTCTATCTATAATTCCAGTAATCTCTGTTTGAACGTTTGTACGTTTGTCTGTGACCGCTGTTTCTCGACAACCACGGGTCCGATATACTTTTAACTTGCCAGGTATATTGCTGGGGACCCGAGGATGTGCCTTTTCAAGGTTTCATATTAATCGGACAATTACTTACCGAGCTATGTCCAAAAAACGATTCAACCAATCAGAGAGCAGCGAACTATCGCGTGTGCCGAACGTGGCGGACACACTCTGCCTCGGATGGCACATTTGAGAGCGTATTCATTTATTTCACGTTGGAAAACTATGTTGCCGTTAAACTATGTTTTAAAACGAATTCAAACTGCGATTAAATTAAAACGATTCATCCTAACTGCGATTTGCGACCTTCTGGACAGTGAAGACTTCACTTCCGGCAGCCAATCACAGAACGCTTTGTTGCGTAGGCGTGGCCGATGTGAGAGCGAGCGGAGCTGAGCGCGTTACGAGCTGACCGCCATTACGGTTCGTAATTCGATTTCTTATGCGCATTATTTCTCCCAATTCAGTCAGAGCGAAGGGCGGAAGCGAAGAGCGTTGTTTTTTTTGTTTACGGGCATACGGGCGGGGTAGAGCGTACGGGTAGCGTTTTTTGTTTTTTTTGGCAAGGAACGGGCACCCACGTACGGGCAATGCCCTAGTACATTAAAAACCACAAAAACACCTGAACATGCAGAAATAACAGTACAAATCAGGATGGAATAGTTTGTCCCTTGGCTTCCTTAAATAATCCAGTCTTTTGGTCAAACTTTCACAAAGCTTCTTGCACTGAGAAATGTCAATATTATTTTGGAGAAATGTCGATATTGTCCCTTTCATGTTTGACAGTTTCCCAAATTTGATCAGAATTAGCAAATTTCCTTCCAATAAGTTTGTGCTGAATATAGGCCGAAAGATGATCGATGGGGTTCAAATCTGGACTCTGACCAGGCCAGAACATGTTTCAGCGACTTTTTCTCCAACCACCTTTTGGTGGCCTTTGCAGTATGTTGCAGGGGTATTATCTTGTTGAAAAATGACTTCTTTGCTTTTCTCTCCAGAAAATAGCTTTTGGAGGCTGGAAAGTTATCCTTTCTCTATTTTCTGGTATTCTTTGGCAGTAATTCAATGTTCACACCTTATCAGCTCACCAACACCAGAGACAAAAATGCACCCCAGCCCATGATTCCACCTCCTCCATGCATCACAGTTATTTATTTATTTTTATTTTTATTTTTTTATACAAGATCGAGGCTCGTGAAAGAGCTAGCATTAATCACACAAAAAGTCAAACCGACACACAAAACAAGGGGAGCGGAAGACAAGATGGGGAGAGAGGGGGAAGGACACAAACACAACATTTGAGAGCAGGGACATTGAGAGAAATGTGGGAGGGAGAGGGCTTGGGGGGAGGTGGGAGAGGTATAAAACATATGGACACTGCAAGGACTTCCAGGAAAGAAGTTGGAATTTCAAAAAAGTATATCTGGAGTGAATTAGCGGGGGTAGAAAAGATCAAGGTTTTGGATGGGGGAAGATAAGAGATGGTGGTGAACAGCTGTTTTAAAGACCTGGAGGGAGGAGTGGGATTGAAGGGAGTGGGGGAGTTTGTTCCAGAGGCGGGAGAAAAGGGGAATGAAAGAGTGAAGGTGAGCAGAGAGCCTCGATTTTGGCAGTTTAACCATAAGAGGGTTGCTGGCAGATCTTGTGTGACCTGTAGGAATATTTGGGGGACAGAGCACAGAGAGAGCTGGGGGAGCAAGGCCAGAGAGGAGTCGGTAGAAGACAGAAAGACCACCAACCTGCCTGCGGTGAGTGAGTGAAAGGCCCTCGGAGTTAGCTTCATCGCAAGAGATTCCAATGATTCTGAAAGCTTTGGTTTCAACAGCGTGAAGCCGAGCTAGGTGTGAGGCAGGAGCACCGGCCCAGAGGGGGGAACAGTATTCCATTGAGCTGCGGATGAAAGCCTTGTATGTGGTGAGGAGCTCAGGTGTGCCAAGGAAGGACTTCGCACGACGGAGGATGCCCAGTCGGCGGCTGGCTTTGGAGGCCAGCTTGGAAATGTGGTTTTCCCAAGAAAGATCATGGCAGATAGTGAGACCCAAAAGCTTGAGCGACAGAACTTCTTGGAGAGGATTGTTGAGAATGTAGATGGGAGGGTTTTCCAGTCGGTCTTTTCGGAGAGACATAGTAAGAGTCGGAGATTTGTCAGGATTGAAAGACATGTTCCACTTGTTTGACCAGTCTGTGATTTTGTCCAGGTCTGCAGAGAGTGAGGAGGCTGCAGACTGCCGATCTGATGATGAGGAATGGAGCGGCAGAGAGTGGAGTCATCAGCAAAGAGACAGAAAGGATTTTCCAGAGAGTTTGAGAGATCATTGTTGAAGACCAGAAATAGCACAGGGCCCAGAACACTGCCTTGGGGAACTCCAGCCAGAACAGGAAGGGGAGATGAGAGAAATCCATTCAGGGCCACACGTTGACTACGACCAGAGAGGAAGTCCGCAAGCCATGCGTGGAGATTTCCATGGATACCATAGGAGGAGAGTTTGGTGAGTAGAGCTGGGTGCCAGACCGTATCGAAGGCACGTGATATGTCAAGGGAGACAGCTCTGATTTCCTGTTTGGCATTGAGGACCTCCATCCATTGTTTAGACAGCAGAAGCAACATGTCCAGAGTAGCATGACCTGGTCTGAATCCAAATTGATGATCAGAGATCAAGCCATTGGAGAAGAGGAAGGATTTGATATCCGAAGCAATGATGGATTCCATGACTTTGCTGATAATTGGGAGCAGGCTGATTGGTCTGTAGTTGCAAGGATCTGTTTTTGCACATTTTTTGTGTAAAGCAGTAATGTTTGCTGATTTCCAAGATGCTGGCAGATGACCTTGAGCAAAAGAGAGGGTGAAAAGAACAGAGAGAGGGTGAGATAGAACGGCAGAGCAGGATTTTAGGACCCGTGGGCTGATGCCGTCTGGTCCAGATGCAGAATCAGAGTCGAGGTTTGACAAAAACTTATCCACCTTGTCAGGAGAGAAGGACACAGAGTCCAGGAGCAGTTGAGTTCGACTGGGTATGGTGGGAACAGCGAGAGATGGGTTTGGGACGCAAGATTTTGAGGCAAACACAGAGTTGAGGCATTCGGCTTTGTCATGTGCGGTGTCAACTGTGTAGCCATTTGAGGTAAGGGAGGGGATGGAGGGGGAACAAACACCAGAAACGGATTTGACCAGACGCCACCAGGATTTGGAGGAAGGAGACAGTTTTGAGAGTTCATTCTTGAGTGTGGAGAGATAGTGCTTTCTGGTACTCCTGAAGGTAGACACACACTTCTTCCGAGCTTTGTGGAAGGAACTGAGATTGCCTTCAGTTGGATTTGCCTTCCTAGAGGCAAAGGCAAGTTGTTTCAGGGTAACTGCCTCACCACAAGATTCAGTGTACCAATGTACCATGGATGGGAGGAAGGGTAAGACAACTGAAGACGAGACTACTGAAGACGAGACTACTGAAGACGAGACTACTGAAGACGAGACTACTGAAGACGAGACTACTGAAGACGAGACTACTGAAGACGAGACAACTGAAGACATGAAGTGGATGCCATGCCAGATCGGTGCCGTGCCCGCAATTGAAGTTGAGTGGCTGAATCGATACATTTTAAGTCCCTTCTCTTATCTATTGGTGTGTCGAACAGCACAGCATACTGTCATTTTTAAACGAATGACGAGCTATATTGTGCTCATTTGATAAGCTATTGACATATAAAAGGGTGAAAGCTACTCAAGGTTGTTGGGTTGTATACATTACAGCACTGTAATCGGTACTCTTACTGACTCAAATTTCAAATTGGCAGATGTCGATTACCGAAAAATTGCCGATATTGACCCAGAGTAAATAAAGGGCAATTTCAGTTGATATACATTAACACATTTAAATGTTATTTTAATCGAAAGTATAAAAACCATGTACGCTCACCAGAGATGATTGTGAAACTTGTTAAAAATGTGGCGATGTTATGGGGACGAAGGGGCAGATTTGTTTGATTTGTTTGATTTTGCTGATTTGTTTGCCTCTTCATTCCTGGATGAAATTGTACATGAAACTGGATGTGAAGGCAGGCTATTGTGGCTTCTACCCCCTGCTTCGGACCAACCTTGAATAATTTATCCGAAGTCTGTTGGACTGACTTTATTTTCTTCTGCTGATAAAGGTCTTTGCAACAGTTAATGGTATCAGCAACTTGGGAACTGGAACTGTGGTCTCTCCTCGGATCATTCTTGCTCAAAAAAAGCCAAGTTACTTAAAAAGACATTACTTCTATAAGCCATTGCTTCCGTTGCTGAAAACTTTTGGCATTCGTTTTGTAGTTAACAAGAAGAAAATAGACATAAAATGTCATAGCCCCCATTGTGGTTTGAGTAATTTTGCTGTACAGAGATAAAGGCTGTCAGTCGGCCATTTTTGGTCGGATTACAAAACAAACTCTTCTGTATTTGTATGCTCAAGTGTCGTCTTTGTGCCAGGTTTGAACAAAATCAGTCCATGCATGGCCGAGAAATGGTTGGGGTCACATTTACGTAACAAAATGGTCGTCCATCGGCCATCTTGGATCGTACCTCGAAAGAAAATGACTTGCATATGTAAGCTTATCATTCATTATATGTGTGCCGACTTTGAACAAGATCGGTAAATGTAAGTCCGAGAAATAGTTGAGGAAGGACGTATTCAATATCGGGTTGTTGTTTTCTTTTTTTTACAACTAAAATGGCTGCCAGTCGGTCATCTTTGATTGCATCATGAAGCAAAATGATGTGCATATGTATACCAGCATGTTTTGTCTTTGTGCCAAGTATGAACGAAATCGGTCCATTCATGTCCGAGATATGGTTGCGGGCGCGCGCACACATGCACGGACAGATGGACGAGACCCAATCCATAAGCCCCTGTTTTGTACTTCGTCCAACAGGTGGCTAGTAATCACTGGGGTGGTTTTTCAACAGGAAGGGCTTCTTCATCAGCTCGGGACTCAAAGTAATTCGCTTGGAGCATGACTCTTATCGGACATCGCAACGTCACGACTTAAAAGCGAAACGTTGCAACTTCTCGTGAATCTTTGTTTCCTACTTGATGAAGGACTTTGCAGAGAAACAAATAACTGGAGTAACGTTATTCGAGACCAAGGTATGTGTGTGTCTGTGTGTCTGTGTGTCTGTGTGTGCATGAGATCATGTGTGTTCCCAGCAATGATGCCACTCAGCCATGTGCTCCATATGAAAGAAGACAGGCCATGGGAATGTTCTTTATAGCCAGACGGCTTGCGGCTCCTTGCCGTTCAAACCCTGTATAGTGTTTTCTTGTGCAATAATTTCTTTACGAACGACTTGATGTGATATATCTGTTTCATTTCAGTCTTTGGACTGCATAATAGCTGCACTCTTGAAATTCTATTTTCTTTCAAAATGTTTTTTCCATGTTCCTTTGGTTTGATCAGACTATGTGACAGAAGCCTCGACACAAGTTACACCTGCTTTTAAGGACATTTGTTTGCTCTGTTCCTGACTACCTTTTGGGAATCCCTCCTTCTGACTCGATTGTCATTCAGGAATCGCACAAGCCAGCATCACCGTCAGTCAGGCCTTAAACATGGAATTGTATTCAAACCAAATGCACTGCTGTCGAAATATACGAACATATGTAATGTTTCAGGAAATTAAAACATTTCGGCCTTTTTCTTTTTCTTCTTGAACAAAAATGACTTTTTCAAGCTCCATTTCTGAAGATGTTTTCCTACACGGCGCACTGTCAATACTATTTCAATTCAGTCCTACCTTTCCTACGGTATTCTCTTACCTACCTCCATAAATGTAACAATATTTACATCCTTTCATTACAAATATATTTTTGTAGTTTCCAATATATTCATTTTTCTTTATTGTTTTAAAGGAATGGAATGCAGGAATTAGTTGCCATGGCAACACAGTTTCAACCTGTAAGCTGCTTTGACAAGTGAAGCCCACCTGACATTTCCATAAAGTACAGGTTGAGTTTTCAGAAAGGATATGGTAGAATTTTCCCACCCAAATGGCAATGCTGGGTCTGTTTTGGGGTTCTGGCTCATCAACTAATATCAAGACTATCAGATTTTTACTCTCGACACTCATGGGTTTGTGTGCAAAATGCCTGAAAGATAAAGACAGGACTAATGTGATACAAATACATCAATTGATCAAATGTGCCATACTCTGTGCTGCTTATTTTATCACATCATCGATGGGATCACGGGGCTGGGTTTTTATTATTATTATTATTATTTTTGTATACAAGATTGAGGCTCGTGTAAGAGCTAACATTAATATAAAAACCATAACCACCTTGAGAGGCCATTTTTCCCCGCAAAGCGGGGGTTGGCCTTTTTCGGGAACCGTGGTTGTTGTTGTTTTTTGGTCCCCTTTTGAAGCAATGTTTTACGGCCGGATGCCCTTCCTGCCGCCAACCCTTTTTGCCGCCTTTTACGACAAACAGGGAATTACCAGTGAACTGGTACTCAATTAGCCCACCTCGGAAGGATGACAGGCTGAGTCAACCCCCCTGGCGTTAATTCAGCGATCGACCGGGATTCGAACCCAGGATCTTAGGATCCTAAGCCGGCACCCTAGCCGCTAGCCCAACACCAGGGACTGGTGTTGGGCTAGCGGCAAAACCGTTGCGGTTAGGCTAAGAGCTAACATTAATCACAAAAAAAAAAAACGGACGCACAAAACGTACAATAAGGGGAGCGGGAGACGAGATGGGGAGAGGGAGGGAAGCACACAAGTACAACACCAGAGAACAGGGACATCGGGAGATCTGTGGGAGTGAGAGGGCTTGGGTTATGGCATTTCACTTTAAAATAAACAAATAGACAAATCCAAAGGATAATACTTGATGAGGGGGCATAGTGGGGAAGCTTTTGACGCATTACGGGGGAGAGGAGTCACGAGGAGCACCTCCTCAACAAACTTCGTCTTGCTCTATCATTTTTACACTGATACCACTTGACGAGCAGTTAATTGATTGGGTGGTTTACCGTTGCCTTCCAAGTAAATCAAGGGACACCATGGGGTCTTTAATGTCCACGAGCGTCCAGTGCTGGCAGACGGGTCCTCTGGCTTAACATCCTTCTGATGGACGGTGCACATATTGATGCCTCGCCCTATGAATTTACATAACTCTTTTGAATTATAATAGATGACCCTACTTTCTACACTTCAAGATAACACCGTATCATTCCACTTTTTGATGCACTCCCGAGCCAATATCAACACTGATATTGCCAATGAAACCGTGATATACCGTAAAACATCTACCTGTTTTACCTTTTTACCTTTTTCTGCCTTTTTGAAATTTGGTGGTTTAATGGTTAGAGCGCCTGCTCTGAGTCTGGGAGGTCAGTGGTTCAAAGCCCGGTCGAGTCCTACCAAAGACTTTTAAAATGGTACATGATTCTTCCTTGCTGGATGTTCACTATTTAAAGTATACAGCATGGATAATCCCCAAGGGTTGCCATCCTTGGGGAGGAGGAAATTCATCCTGAAGGAAATACGCCTTTCGGAGTGTCGCTGAGCGGTGAGAAAGGCAGCACCAATGTTGTGATGTCACTGATACCCAGAGTGCCCCCAAAGATGACGAACGTGTGTGTGTGTGTGTGTGTGTGTGTGTGTGTGTGTGTGTGTGTGTGTGTGTGTGTGTGTGTGTGTGTGTGTGTGTGTGTGTGTGTGTGTGTGTGTGTGTGTGTGTGTGTGTGTGTGTGTGTGTGTGTGTGTGTGTGTGTGTGTGTGTGTGTGTGTGTGTGTGTGTCTGTGTGTCTGTCACGCGCACGACATGCGCGTGCGTTTTTTTGTTTGTTTTTTTTTGTTTTGTTTTTAAGTGGCTGGAACTTATCGGAGGGAACTAATATCAGTGCTGAGTTTTTCATGCAGGACCATGGTCTACTCTAATTGCAAAGTGCTGGGTGGATGGGATACCTTTTGACTCCCATGTGTTCAACTTCCTTATATATATATATTTTTAATTGGCTCTAATTAATAAATTTGAAATGCTTTGCTGAACTGCAGGGATGAGCCCATCACCACTAATTTCAATAGATTGTGTAAGGTCGTCTTCTCAGAAAATCGGTTTATAAAATTGAATAAACGTCACACTTTTTGTCTGAATGTGATCTCCCACAGCTCGAGTTGACCAGGATTTCTTGCTCTGGTTTGAGTTTCCGACAGATGAGCCATTTTACCTTTTTACCATTTTACCTGATGAGGACAAACAAAGTTGGGAGGCAATGACAAACCACCCAGTACATTGCCAAGAAAACTGCTGGCAGCACCAACACTTTGTGAAAAGTACAGTTCATCAACTAATAAACTATCAAGTGATTATATTTCGCTGATCAAAAAAATAGGACCGCGGGTCTTGAAGCTCACCTGGATCAGGAACAACAGTTCTCAAACCCCCCACAGACTCTCTGAGACCCTGATTCTTTTTTTAATGCCATGAACAAACATTGGTGCATCGATGAATATATTTTGGGGGGGGGGGGGGGTGGTAGGTAGGTCAATCCCCCCCTACCCGTAGACTCCCTTAATGAGCGCAGATTTTGATGTGGTCAATACACCTTCGTTAGGCATCAGATATGAAGCTCGTGGTCAAGTTTCATCGAAATTGTGTGTGTAGTTTTGAAGAAGAGAGCAAATACCTATCTTGGGGGGGAGGTCAAACTCCTCCCTCCCCCCAGGAAATACCCTAACGAGCGCAGATTTTGATGTGGTCAATACACCTTCGTTATGCAACAGATTTGAAGCTTGTGGCTAAGTTTAATCAAAATCGTGTTTTTGGTTCAAGTGATGATGAATGAAGTGTTTGCAGACTCACTCGCTGACTCGTTGACTGACTTACCTACGGACACTGCTCGATGGCATAAGCTCACCGGACTAAAGGACTAAAGTCCAGTTAAGCTGATGATTGTGTGTAAGGTGGGAAGTTCATGGAAGGAAGTATATGTTGAGGAGCAGTTATAATATATTTTCAAGGGATTGCTGAGCTGAGCGTTTCATTTGGCAAATCGATATATAGCAATATTGAAAATTGATATCAGATCCAATGTACCATCTTGATGAAAACGTTAATGTGCCAGTGAAGCAGTTTATTTGGTCCGGCGGATATAAGAAAAATTGTGCACATCCTGCTACAAACATGAAATTTAGCATAATTGTCGTTTATTACATACAGAAAATATTGTTATGAATTTTGGGTCGAGGCATCAGATTTTGGGTCGGGCCCTAGCATATATAGATTTAGCTAGATCTGCATAGGTAGGTGCTCCGATGTGAAGCAGAAGAACCATCTCTATGTAAGTAAGTCGGGGACCTGTCTAGCCCGGTTTGTCGGAGTAAGCTGCGTATCTGTGTCCCCGCCGCAAGGGAGCGGGGCATGTTAAGTAGTTCTTGGGTTTATGCTAATTCCCCGGTGTGTCGTCCCCTCTGTGATCATTCCAGTGTTCCTTATGGCAACACATCACATACATTAGCTAGGCCCATTAGCGCAATAGCGCATACACACTAATTAACTTCCCTCATAATAAAATCTGACTGGACGAACAGACCGGAAGCGGCCGCGCACACGCCGGCATGATGACCAAACATTGAACAGGCAGGCCGGGAACCACGCCCAGGAAGGTTCGTGACTGGCCGGGGGGGAGTGGCAAGCAAGAACCAGAGCACCGATTGGAGAGGAAGGAAGATGGACATGCGACACGGATTGGCCACCACCGATGATGTGACACCAAAGGCGCAAAGCGCTCGGCCAATCAGTGCGTAGGACGCGAAACGCTACCAACAAGCGACGCGCTCATTGGAAGGGAAGCACCAGTGACGTCAGAGGACGTCTAATAAAAGTGAGCAGAGACGGACATTTTCTCTCTTCCTTCGTCTCCTTTCTGCCCCTTGCTTTTCTCTCGGTTGGACCCACCTCTCTCGTTCTTGGACCTCCTGCCTGCCCCAAATTCCTTTGCGATCCGCAAATTGCCTGCTTTATGACGAATGTTGGAGAAACGTTGGAGCGCCGTCAATTCTCCTCCCTGGCGTTCACGTGCGAGCGAGGCTTGCCGCTGGAGCGGGCGAGACCGGAGCGCGAACGAGGACATCGAGGCCTGGTTGTGCCGACGGCCGAGCAGTTCCCGGGGATCGGAGCCGTTCCCGGACTGCACACTTGGGGCCTACACGACGAGCCTGAACGGACCTAACGATTCCTGACTGCCAGACAGAGATAAGACGCACCCACAGCCGACAACTATTTATTTGCTTAATTCATTCCCCTATGCTGTTGTTGAAGTCTGTGAGTGGGATCCCAACCTAGGTTTAGTTTTTACCGGCACGCTCTTTGTTATCAGGTTCCGAAGAATAAATCATTTATTTTTGTACATAATTCCATTTTCATTTGTGAGTTACTTTTCGCAGGTTGAAGACCGCGTGGACCATCAGGTAAATCTCACCGCTCCTTCCTCTTTCTTTTCTCCCCCGCGCATATATATCGTCGAATCCGCCATTGATCGTCACCTCATTAAGCTCGATTGCTATCCGTGATTTTCCGGTATTAACCGAGGAGAATCACACGACAATATTGTTACGTTTATGGGGGTAGCTCATGAAATACCTCAGGCCAGTGCCAGAAGGCCAGAACCTTAGGCCAGAACAAAATATCTCAAAAAGTTGTGGATGGATTAGGACGAAATTTGGCAGAGATGTAGCGTATGTGACAAGGACTAAATGATTAGATTTTGGTGAAGACCAGATTCGGATCCGGCTAGTATAATTTTTTCAGTGATTCGTCACCATTGGGAGATAGATCCAAAAACGATATATAGCAGGATATCTCAAAAAATTGGTGAGTTTGAGGTGAAGGTGGGAGTGCATCAGGGGTCGGTACTAAGTCCACTACTATTTGTAGCTGTGATGGAGGTGCTGGCTCAGACCGTAAAGGAGGGTTTACCATGGGAGTTGTATGCAGATGATCTGGTGTTGATTGCGGATAGTATGGATGGACTGAAGGAAAAGATGAACAAGTGGAAGGAAAGTATTGAGTCAAAAGGTCTGAAGGTGAATATAGGAAAGACGAAGGTGATGGGAAGTGGTAAAGCATGTGGTGAGGTGGAAAGAACTGGGAAGTGGCCATGTGCTGTGTGCAGGAAGGGTGTCGGAGTGACCTCCATTCAATGTACAATGTGCGCTGAGTGGGTTCATCAAAAATGTAGTGGTCTGAGAGGGTCATTAACCAGTGTGGCAGCTACATTCAAATGTAAGGTGCGCACAGAGGGAGCTGCAGATGGAGGAAATGTTGAGTTGGATCTTGGAGACGGCGTGAAGCTGGAAGGTGTGAAAACATTTTGCTATCTCGGACACATGCTGAATGGAGAAGGTGGATCAGATTCGGCAACGGTTGCTCGAGTGAGATGTGCATGGAAGAAGTTTCGGGAACTGAGTGGCGTGCTGATGAGGAGGTGAGTGTCGTTGAAGCTGAAGGGAAAGGTGTATGCTGCATGTGTGAGAAGTGTTTTGATTTATGGGAGCGAGACATGGGTCATGAATGTAGAGCAGCAATGAAGGCTGGAAAGGGTGGAAATGCGAATGGTTCGGTGGATGTGCGGAGTGTCGCTGAGAGAGAGGAAGACAAATGATGAATTGCGAAAGATTATGGGAATAGAGCCTGTGATTGATGCTGTGAAGAGGAACAGGTTGAGATGGTTTGGTCATGTGTTGAGGAAGGATGAAAGTGACTGGTTGAGAAGAGTGATGGAAATTAATGTAGAAGGAAGTAGAGGATGGGGAAGACCGAGAAAGATTTGGCTAAAGACGGTGGAAGAAGACATGCGGGCAAGGGGGTTTACAAGGAGAGATGCAGAAAATAGGGCAAAATGGAGAAGATTGTCATGGGGACCGCAAGGCTAACCCCCGCTCTTGCAGGGAAAATGGCCTTAAAATGCATGTTGTTGTTGTTGTATCTCATAAAATTGTCGACATATTCAGACGAAACTTGGTGGACAGGTTGGGTATGTGACAAGGAAGAATTGATTCAATTTTGGTGAAGATCTGAATATGGATTCGGATACAATAATTATTTAATTTTTTAGTGGTTCTTCACCATTGAGAGATTGAGAGAATATATACCATATTTATAAAGTTATGGACGAGTTATGACTAAACTTGTTAGACAAGTTGGTTAGGTGACAATAACAAGCCGATCAGATTTTGGTTCAGGTCTGAATCCAGATCTGGCCTATCAGTGGGATACAAAACATAAACTGTTCACCTTGGCGGAGGTATGCCCTCTACCAAATCCCCTTCTTGTTTCAACATGTTGCAGTTGGCTCTGGAGATATGGTAAGAACACTTCAGCTGCATAAATTCCAAATGTTCTAGCAGTGACGAGTTTGAGCATATTCACAATAGTAGCTCCCTCGATAATTATGGCATCCATCGAAGGGAACTCCTCGGTAGGCATGGCCAAATCTTCCAGGCACTGCAACAAATCAACCTTAACACATGTCCTTATTTTTCGTTGATGACATATTGAAGGTGGACATGGCTGGTTCCCGAACATGATGAAATCATCTAAATTGCTATCTCATGTCTGGCATGCATTGTCTTGAAAAGAGATTACAATCACTCTTAAGATTGGCTATTTGCATTCGTGATTTAGTCGCTGGCTTCTTGGATGGGCAAGACATCAGAGATAAGTTATTTCTCTTGATGGAATCAGATGGGGGCACGGAGCATTCAACAAGCCTTTCTTTTACGAAGGACTGGTACTGAGATTTGCCAATCTGCTCTCCTGTATCAACTGTCCTTCTGACAGACTCATCTGCAACAGTATTGTTATGAAGACTAATGAGATCAGCACAGAGCTCACATAAGGGATTTCCATTGTGCTCTCCAAAGGTTTCCATCATTGTTTGTGTCAGCAGTGGAATGACCTTAAATCCACAGTATGCTCTTACATTGTGCTGGGATACAATAATTATAATACCATAATCACATGCACTTGTTGACCTGCGATACGTCGCAGGTAAAAATATAAGCATTTTGACTTCCTCATTTATTTAGCTTAGCGATGTTACTCTTAAAGGGAAAACATGTAAATGTTCAGGTTTTTGGGGAAATAATACTGTTATCTAAAATCATGTCGTGTGATGACATCAGTGATGTATTTACTATTATCCTCATGGGATTAACAAGTTCGTCGATTATTAGTTTTCACCAAGTAGTTGAGTCTGTATTATAGGTTTTACCAATGTATACATTGTGACGTCATTGATAGTTAGGTCCATTTTGACCACTGTACCAGCACAATAAGTAACCTCCTTTTCCCTCCAGCTGTTTGCGGCTGGGTTTATTAAAATTTTAAGGTTGTTATCCACACGTGTGTACCTGCATGTTGCATTATTGTTGCCTTACTTTTGTTCTTTGTTTCCCTTTGTTATGTCTCTCTCTCTGTTTAAGAGCAAGTTCCAGTTTAAGGTCGTCTCCAAAAGGTTTGCCCATACATAGTCGTAGCCAAAAATATTGGCATCCTTGCACTTTCTTTCAAATAATGCACCATTTCTTTCAGAAAATTGTTGAAATTAAAAAATTCGTTTTATATTCACATATGTATTTCTTTGGTTTGCAGTGGAACAAAACAAAAAAACCTGAAAAATCACTAAATCTTAGCTTATTCCACACAGAAATCCTAAAATGGCGCAGACAATTATTGGCTCCTTTTAGAAGTTTCTCGAAATAATTCGATTTCAAGCAGGTGATTCTCCATTAATTTCGAATTGAACTCACCGATGGTGAGTTGCAGGTGCCTGCAATATAAAAATCACTCATTCAACCAGTTTGAATGGAGAAAAGGAGTCATTCTGCTGTTTTGTGTCACTGTGTGTTCCGCAATGAGCATGGAGAAAAGAAAGAAAAGCAGAGAATAATATTGTCTGAGGTCAGACACCAGATTGTAGCCAAGCATGGACAATCTCAAGGCTAAAAATCCATCTCCAGAGACCTTGATGTTCCTGGGTCCACCCTATGCAATGTTATCAGGAAGTTTAAGGCCCATGGCACTGTAGCCAATCTCCCTAGACGTGGCCGCAAGAGAAAACTTGATCGAAGATTGCAGCAAAGGATTGTTCGAATGGTTGGGAAAGCACCTCGATTGACTGCCAAACAGATTCAAGCTGACCTTCAGACACAAGGTACGACACTTTCAACTTGCACCATCCGTCACCAACTCAATGAAAGGGGGTTCTATGGTAGGAAACCCAGGAGCACCCCACTGCTGAGAGAGAACATAAACCTCAACTGGAGATTGCCAAAACCCACCTGAACAAGCCAAAATCCTTCTGGGAGAATGTCCCGTGGACAGATGAGACCAAATTATAGCTTTTTGGTAATGCACATCATCTCTATGTTTATAGAAAACAAAATGAAGCCTTAAAAATAAAGAACACCTTCCCTACAGTCAAACATTGAGGAGGTTCAGGGATGTTTTGGGGTTGCTGTGCTGCCTCTGGCACTGGGTGCCTAGAATGTGTGCATGGCGTCCTGAAAGCAGTAAATTACCAAGGAATTTTGGAGCGCAATGTTCAACCCAGTGTCAGAAAGCTGGGTCTCTGTCGAAGGTAATAGGTCTTGCAGCAGGACAAAGGCCCTAAACACACTTCAAAAAGCACCCAGAAATGGTTCAAGACAAAACGCTGGACTGTTCTGAAGTGGCCAGCAATGAGTCCAGAACTAAATCCCATTGAAAACCTGTGGGGAGATCTGAGAACAGCAGTTGGGAGAAGGCACCGTTCAAATCTAGGAGAACTGGAGCTGTTTGCACAAGAAGAGTGGGCCAAACTGCCAGTAGAGAAGTGGAGGAAGCTCATTCATGGCAAGAGGAAGCGCTTGACTGCAGTTATTTTGTCGAAAGGCTGTTCTACCAAATATTAACTCTAGGGTGTCAATAATTTTGTCAATGCCATTTCTTTTTATTTTCTGATTTGAAAGGATATATTGTAGTCTGGCTGTCTGTTTGTCTGTGTCTTTGTACGATATCTCAAAATGTTATGGATGGATTTGGACGAAACCTGCTGGACCGGCTGGTTGTGTGACGAGGACTAACAGATTCGGTTTTGGTGAAGATCCAGATTCAGATGCTACGATTTTTGAAATTTTTAAAAGTGATCCGTCATCATTGTGGGATAGGGGGGGGGGGGGGGGAAACAATATATAGCATGATATTTCCAAACGTTGTGGGCAAAACTTGGTGGAAAGGTTTGGTGTGTGACAAGAACAAGCCGATTATAATTTGGTTAAGGTCTGGATACGGCCTATCAATGGGATACAAAATATAAACTGTTCAGCCTGGTGGAGTGCCGTTCTTGTCTTTTGTTTATTGATTAGCCTTTTTTGTATGTTTTAGTTATTTTCACAATGAAGCTCCATAAGCTCTCTGTCCTCTTTAGCCATTTTGCATGATCTGTCATCGTTGCTTCTAAGTTTGCACAAATGAAATAAAAAGGAATGCAATGTTGTTATAAATGATTTTTGTTGGTGGGAGTATTATGTGCAATTGCAGTGTTACTTTTTATTACCTCCGCCACCGAAGGTGAATGGCGGTTATGTTTTCACTCCTGTTTGTCTGTCTGTTTGTCTGTCAGTTTATCTGTCTGTCTGTGTTTGTCTGTGAGCAAGATGTGTCAAAAAGTTGTGGACGGATTCGGACGAAATTTGACAGAGAGGTAGCGTATGTGACAAGGAAGAAATGATTTGATTTCGGCGAAGATCCGGATTCGGATCTGGCTAGTCAATTTTTTTTAGTGATTCCTCACCATTGGAAGATCGGGCCAAAAACGATACATAGCAGGATATCTCAAAAAGTTATGGACGGATTTGGACGAAACTTGGTGGACAGGTTGGTTGTGTGACAAGGACGAATCGATTAGATTTTGGTGAAGATCTGAATGTGGATTTGGATACGAGAATTATTTAATTTATAAAGTTGTTTTTTGTAGGCAGCCTGTGGCTGCTGGTTGCATCATTTTTTCTGGAAGCGTGTTTGTGCCGCTGATGCAGTGCCCCAATTACCAGTGAGTTGGTACTCATTTTGCTGACCTCGGAAGGATGACAGGCTGAGTCAACCCCCTCTGGCGTTAATTCAACGATCGACCGGGATTCGAACTCTGGATCCTCGGATCCCAAGCCAGCACCCGAACCACTAAGCCAACACCAGGCTCGAATTTATCAATTGATTCTTCACCATTGAGAGATCGAGCGAAAAGCGATATATAACATGATATTTTAAAAAGTTGTGGACGAGTTATAACTAAACTTGGTGGATGAGTTGGTTAGGTGACCAGAACAAGCTGATTAGATTTTGGTTCAGGTCTGAATCCAGATCCGGCCTGTCAGTGGGATACAAAACATAAACTGTTCAGCCTGGTGGAGGTATGCGCTCTACCAAGTGCCGTTCTAGTTTAATTATATGACAACAGTTCTTGAAGCTTCTGCAGGTAGATATGTGGATCAGGCCTAAAGGTTGATCGTCACCATGGCCTTTGCTGCATCTCATGATATTGGCATCTATGTTACAGGAAGTTGATTCGCCACCGCAAAGAAACATTGGGCCGTCAGACCATGGACCGGCCAGCCAGGCAGCAGCGCACTGATTCAACTTCAACCACCAACCGGCCTCAGGATGGACAGAGACGGAAGGAGAAAGCAGATGACATGACACAGTCTTCCATTGAACAGGACTATCAGGTGAGTGAAGTAAATGTTTTCTCGCAATTACAGTGTGGTACCAACATGGACTGGACGGTTCACGCAAGATTCCCGGTCATGGTGTATATTAAGTGAAAGTAATTCAGAAATTGAGACGGTTTTGGGGGAAGAAATTGTGAAAGTTGCTCAGAGAGGCTCACCAAGTCCACCCATAACTTTGCCCTCAACATCGACGGTTTCCCAGTGTCCACCTCCCCTCACATCCGGAATCTTGGCATCATCTTTGACCAAACCCTCTCCTTCGACAAATACACTAAACAGATCACAAAGACAGCCTTCTTCCACCTGAAAAACATCGCCCGTCTCCGTCCATCCCTCTCCTCTGTGGCTGCAGAAACCCTCATCCACGCCTTCATCACTTCCCGTCTGGACTACTGCAATAGCCTCCTTTATGGTTCACCCTCAACAATCACCAATAAACTCCAATACATTCAGAACTCCGCTGCCCGTCTACTCACCCATTCCCGGACCCGTGACCACATCACCCCCGTCCTTTACAAGCTTCACTGGCTCCCCATCTCCCAGAGAATCCAGTACAAAATCCTCCTCTTGACCTACAAAGCCCTCCATAACCTGGCCCCATCCTACCTGGCTGACCTCCTCTCCAGACACACTCCCACCCGCAACCTCCGCTCTGCTGGTACCAACCTCCTGACCCCCCCCATCCGGACCAAATTTAGATCCTGGGGGGACAGGGCCTTCTCCATCGCTGCTCCCACCCTCTGGAACTCGCTACCTCACACCATCAGAGACTCCTCCTCACTCACCACATTCAAAACATCACTCAAGACCCACCTGTTCAACACTGCATTCAACATTTAACCCACAGCATCTAACCCCTGACTATCTCCTCTCCTTCTCCCTCCTTTGTGCTTTGAATATTTCCCTATTGATTCTTCTTTTTTTGCAATTGTCTTTATGTTTTGCTATGCGTTATGTTTTGCACTCTGTCAAAGCGTCTTTGGGCTTCCTGAAAAGCGCTATATAAAATAAATGCATTATTATTATTATTATTATTAGAGGGAAATGGGTGGGAATTTGAAGAATTTTGGTCCAATATAATCGTAAAATTTAAGCACAACAAAGCACACTGGTGCTTTCTATTTATCATATGGTACATACAAAATGGCTGAATCATTTACTCTCCATCCTCCCCTTCCCTCCCTGTATGACCATCCAATCTCACTCATCTGTCCACCCTCTATCTCAACCTGCATGTGTATCTTTTGAATCTCCTTTCCAACCTTTCCTCTTTATCTTTCCCACTGTTTCATTAATAGTTGGTTGGCCCTGTATCTGCTTTGTCATTATTTTTTTTAGCTCACCTGGAACGAAATTCAGTGGAGCTTATGCGACGGCGTGTCGTCCGTCCATCAGTCCGTCCATATACACTTGCAACTTCTTCTCCGAAACCGCTGAAGGGATTATGACCAAACTTGGCACAAATGATAGTTGTGTTGTGACTAAAGTTTGTTCACAGCATTTAAAATATCGGGGTGTAAGGGGGTCGACCGGGGGTCAAAGTGGATCTAGGTTTGACCCCCACCAAAATAGGTGTTTGGTTTCTTCTCTGAAACTACACACAATATTTCGATGAAACTTGACCACAACCTTCATCACCCGTGATGTACCGAAGTTTGTTCACGGCACTAAGAAAGTCGAAGTCTTAGTGGGTATATGGGTGGGGGGGGGGGGGGGGTCAAAGTGGGTCCAGGTATGACCCTCCCCATCCCCCCCAAAATAGGTGTTTGCTTTCTTCTCTGAAACTGCACATGCAATTTCGATGAAACTTGACCACAACCTTCACCACCTGTGCTTTACCAAAGTTTGTTCACGGCTTTAAAACTTTTTTGCCCCTTTAGGTGTATACAGGAGGGTTCCCCCCAAAATAGGTATTTGCTTTCTTCTCAAACTACACACTCGATTTCGATGAAACTTCACAACGTTCATCACCTGTGATGTACCAATGTTTGTTCAAGGCATTAGAAAAATTGGGGTATACGGAATTGGCGTGGGAGGGGGGGGTTTCCCCCCCAAAATAGTTTTTTTTTTGGTTGTTTGTTTAAAGTCATGATTATGTTCGTTTGGTTTTCCATGCTACCTTGTCTTCTAGCATTGAAATTAACCATAGAAATTCGTTTAAAATACCTTTAGTCAGTGTCGTATACTGTTTATTCTACCAGGTGAGTGCTGGGGGTATTGCCCCAATGTTTGTAATTATTTTCTAAATGCATTGTGTTCAGTTTATTTTGTTCACCTGGAAAGGTGTTTCTCTCAAAACTTGCTGGTAACAAAGCATCATGCTCGGCGAAGTGAATCCCATCTAGGATGCAATGTGCATCATCATATGTGCGTTTTCTTATCTTGTGGACTTTAGGTAGCATCGATACATAATCAATTCAAAGGCCACCTACATAGTACGTAACCATAAATGGTGGTATTTTGTTGTCCTTCTCTCCTTCTTGATATGTAGCACACATTCCATTTTTCTTTCCTTTTCTTATCCTCCTCTAGCCTTTTACTGCTTTTACTGCTTTTACCTTTAACCTCACCTTTTACTGCCTTCTCACTCATCCCTCCCTTTTCTAAATATACACCCCCTGCATTGTTTTCTTAAACTTATTAGTCCTCTATTCAGAGGGGACTGTATGTTTGCTCCCCATCTGTCCATCCCAGCTGTGGTTTTCTAGACGGTTTTC
>NC_136261.1:305384354-305394354 GCF_964187855.1 Myxine glutinosa
GGGTAAGGGGAGAGTTGGGGAGTATCGGAGAAGATAGGGGAATATTTACAAGCGGATATGGAGGTCAAATTCCATATTCGCAACATTGCACCCTTCTCTACCCTCGGGGCGTCCCGACCCGATAAATTTTTACCTACTTTAGTGTGGCACGCAATGTAGTTCCCTCTACTATTAACTCTACCCTGAGTGCGACAGTTTTATAGATATTCACAAATGAGTAAATATGTCCCCCTGCGACGTTGCACCCTTCTCCTCTCAGAAACACACCCACAGGATAACCGAATCCGGAAAGAATCCTCAAACTAAACATACAGCCGGTAGGGAGCATTATTTACAAGACTACGCTGATATTTACACTACGATCCAGGACCTGTCTTTGGAGGAACACATGCAGATGTTATGCATAGAGAGAGCGCGCTTGCCAACATCGATACACCAACCCACGAGTGCTCTGTGGCCGACGGCCTTTAATAACGTGCAGAGCACCCTTTCCGAGCATCAACAGCACCACCCCACCACCAATCGGTGCAGTCACCATTGTTCAATGAAATAAAAATAAATTCGACAACCCCTAACCCTGCAGGTGTCTCTTGCTCTTCTTGTGGTGCACTTGGTGGTGTTAATTAACAGTGGTTCACCTTTATGGCATAGGTGCCACGTTGACCCATAGGTCCATCCCCGGGTGGTGCTTGGCCGCAAACGAACTGCGGTCCATTGTGGGTGGCCACAAACATTGCGGTCCATATGGTGTATCGATCCAAGCAGCAAGCAGCGAAAGTGCAGGCCCACAACTGCGAAGCCAGCACCTCTCTCTCCTCTCTCTCTACCCCAAAGCCAGATCCTCGGAGGTGGGAGACAAAAGAAGAAACAAGTGAGTAAGGTGGTAAGGGCGCAAAAGTGCACGCAATATAAGGTAATGCACACTGGGGGCACATGGGAACCAGGTGAGACAGGTACGTTCCTATCGTACGCCCCCCCCCACCAGGTAACCTACATGGCCCCTCCCTTACCCCTTACTGCATCCACAAAACACAACACTACCCATAAACATCTACTTTACAAATCGACAAACATCCCTACTGTCTTCCCCGTTCCTCCCATAAACCAAATTCGTCTTCTCTCCCTCCTAACCAATCAAATTTGCCATTTTCAACTCTCATCAAAATTTGCCATCTCCAACTGCACATCAAAATCTGCCATCACCAATTCATCATCAGTCCCTCCTAGGGAGGGAGAGATGGAATCACCCCAATGTCTCATCCACGTCGTGATGCGTCTCACAAATCCTCACAGCAATCTCATTTCCTGCACAAAACAAAGAAAACACAGGTGTGGAGTCCTCATCATCACCACAGGTAAGTGGCTGCGTATGGTGCGACAGGTTCTTCAATCCTAACTATTTCCTAAATGACTTTAACAACTTTACACCACCCGGGGTCTTCCTCCGGCCAAACCATTGGCCCTCTTACACTATGGGTTCTAAAAACCAATTCCCATTGGCCAAACTGTGGTGCTCTTCAATTTGGGGTCTCACTCCCCCGATTCATCTCCCGGTGCCCTCGCACAATTTCTGGGCTGCGGCGTGTACCTCTCCCAGTGGGTCTACCCACCTGCACACCTCCACCACTGCAGTTGCCTCCGAGCTTACCTGCTCCTCACCCTAACCTAACTACCTGGGGAAGGCCCTCTGGCTCTCTCCCCACTCCGTGCCCTCTCTGGCACTGGGCTGCCCGATCCACACCCGGGATCCTCAGGCACCCACTCACAACTACCGGCTCCCAGAGCCCACCTGCGGCCTCACCTGGCCGACATCCTCACAGTGGTGGAGTGCCCAACCAACTACACACACTAACAGGCTACACGCCCAGCCATTTCCACAACACTAATGCACCCATTCACAACACCATTCTGCAACCGCACCACAAATGCCAATATCCAACCACAATTTACCTGTACCCTCTACCTAACACTTACACTACCCGCCCCGGGTGCTCGTGAAAGGGGTCCACTCTTCCCCCATCCACACCTTCGCACCATGCACACCACTCCGTACCACTCACTCCAACTCTCTCCACACACCTGTACCTGCACACCTGTGCTCTCACACCTGGTGCCACCTGCACCCTTCTCTCCCCAAGCGCATTCGCGCTGATCCACACACTCACTACTCATACACTGCTCCACACACCTGTCCAGTTGCACCCCTGTGCAATCACACCTGTTCAATTCTCACAAACACGGCATCATCTCAGCTAACTACTCCCTTCTGAAACTTGCGCTTCCCAGTCGTCCCTTTAAACTATTGCGCTCCCTCGTCATTATCATCCATACTAATCTACCTGCGTCCCCACTACAGGTATCAGTCACTAACTAAACTTAACGTTACCTAATGTCAATCTCTTCTAGATCCCTACACACCATATCCTAACCCACCCGGGCTAGTTTTCACTGCCATACACCCCATAAACTATTGCTCCTTTGCCCCCACTGTGAGGGATGGTGGATTTGCCATCCCACCACATCGGGGGTCTCTCACTACCAATTTTGCACATCAAATTTCAACAAATCAAAAATTTGCCAATCATCTGCCAATCACTGTACCATTACCAATCATCACTCTGCCAATCCTTTGCCAATCATCAAATTTCGCCTTTTTCTAATTTCGGGGCCAAAACACTATCCTCATCACCCGTCTACTCACTAATGCCTCTCGGTGCGCCAATTCCTGTCCGAAGCCCGGCTTCGTAAAGCCAAGCAATGGATGCTGGTTGTTTTGTGCCAGCGGGTGGATACATCCGGCACTCGGTGCAGGGAAGGAGGTTTACCCGGCCCGAGATCCCACACACCACCTCGGCGTGGAACCATCCAATGCCCCGATCTAGACCTGCCGGCACGTCTCACCAAAAAGTGGTCGCCATGACGACCCTTTCTATCGGGCTGCCAGCTCCGCCTAGTGGAGCACGGACGCGGCCGTTCAAAGCGAGGCCCAGCACGCACCGAGGGCCCGATTCGGCTATAAGTCGTTCTAAACTCTATCCCGTCTAACGTCGATGCTTCACCTGCATGCTTACATCCCGCAGCCCGTTCCTTGCTCACACATCCAGCTGTGCCCATGCTCCTCGTACCTTTCCTTACACACCCAGGTACACTCATTCCACTCACAGCCTTGGTCACACACCTGACCACCGAACACCTTGGCACACATTCGTTGGTAGCACACCTCACCAATACACCTCTTCGCGCCCCCTCCTCGGTCACCTCCTCTGTGACAATCACAGGTGTGCTCTCATTCGCACACCCAACCACGTGCCTCACTACCAATTCCAGCGTGCATTCCCACTCACGCTCTACCATTCCAGGTGTGCATCCTTCCATCCCAGGTGTACATCCTCGCTCACCTGTCACAACTAACTCACGCTCCATGTCACTCTCACTACTTTCACCTCCATTCCTGACAGCGCACTCATCCTTACTCTTGACAGCGCACTCTTTCCCCATGCACCTGTCCGTCACACACCTTTCTCGCGCACACTCTCCCGTTACACCCTCTGTAACACTCACCACAGGTGGACACTCTTCCTTACTTCTGACAGCGCACTCTTTCCTCATGCACCTGTCCGTCACACACCTTTCTCGCGCACACTCTTGCATTACACCCTCTGTAACACTCCCCACAGGTGTGCATTCTTCCTTGCCTTTGACAGCGCACTCTTTCCTCAGGCACCTGTCCGTTACACACCTTTCTCGCGCACACTCTCCCGTCACACCCTCTGTAACACTCACCACACCGCGCTTCCATGTGCTCCCTCGCACACGCGCTACGACCGACTCACTCTCGCCAGCACACTCACTCCTTGGCACACACTTTTTCCTCACACACCCCAGAGTCGGACTTTCTTGCACACCTCCTCTTTCGCACACCAGACCTGTCGCACACTTCACCCACGGCCTCTCACGAACACCCGGGTCTATCTCGACCCCCAAGCTTCTTAAATCCCCTGGCGCATCATACGCACGACCATATTGGTCACCACTTACACCGGGTCCTCTTTCTCTTCGCTTCTCCTCCATCACCTGCGAATCCCTCATCCGGTTAATGAGCACATCATCACGATCCGAACACAGACTTTGGACCAATTCTTTTACTTCCTCCTTTATCTCTTTCTTATCCTCTCTCCGTCGCTTCTTAATTTCGCTCACCCCTTCTTCCACTTCCTCTAATTTTTGCTTCATCTCCTTCATCTCTTCGTGCGCCCCTTTAAGTTCTTCCTCTAACTCCACTTTATTTTTTTCTATGTGCTCCCGCACCTCCCGCTCTTTAACCTCCATTACCTCTACCACCTTGTCCATTTTCCTCGTCAGGTCCTCATGTACCGTCTGGCACTCTTTTTTAATTACCCCTACGTCCTTTTTCATCTCCTTCTGTGTCGATTTTAAACCCTCTATTACCGCTGTGTTCTTCTTTACCTGGTCCCCCAGCTCCTTTTGTCCCACTGTCAGTTGTTCTACTCCCAGCGTCAACTCCTCTATACCACCTTGCAATTTTACAGTCCCCTTTCTCACCTCTTTCTCCATGCGCTCCTTACAGTGCCTCACCTCCTCGCGCACTCCTCCGACCTCCTCACTCACTCCTCTTCTGATCTCCTCTCCCATCACTTGCATCTCCTGCCCAGATGCCACCCTCATCTGCTCCATTTCCTCCCTGTGAGCATCCAGTTTGGTTTCTACCCCCATTCTGACCCCCTCTATCTGCTGCTCCATTTGTTTAACTTCCCTTTCCGCTTGGTCCCTCATGTCCCTCAATTTGCCTTCCATACTGTTTTCTAACCCCTCTAACCCATTTTTCACTTCTTTTATCCCGTTGTCTAACCCCTCAAAATTATTGTCTAACTTCCCAAATTTCTTGTCTAACTCCTCAAAATTATTGTCTAACCTCTCACCGGTACCCCTCGCTTCGTCCCTCATTACCCCCATTTGGCCCTCCAATCGCTCACCCTGAGCATCCATCCGGTTCCCCAACCGCTCACCCAATCGCTCAATTTGGCTCCCCATACTCATCTGTACAGCTGCCTGTAACTGCGCAATGAGGGCCTGCATGTCAATCGGCTGCATGTTAAAGCCCGCTGATACAGCCGGCTCGGCTACCGCACGCTCGTGCGAGGCGCCTTTTTGCGCGCCCGCTACTTCGTGCGTGACGGCGCTATTTTGCGAACCTGCCGCCCTCACTGCTTCGCTCTCCTCTTGTCCCTCAATTTGGTCCTGGATCGACCCTACCTCACTCTCCTTTACCGGACCCCAGCCGTCTTGATCCGCCATAGCGCGACTTTCAAAACTCGGTTTTTATTTTTTTTATTTTCGTAAAACAAATTGAAATTTCGCCGTTATAATTTCGCGCGGGAAACGCGCTCCGAATCGATTTTCCCTCCCAAAATTTGGGCCTAACTAATTTAGTCCCGGGTTCGAATTCCACTCCTCGACACCAATTGTTACAGATACGACTTTGATGGTATGGTGGGCCGAGCGGGATGGCCGCCGTATCCGTACAAGTTACCCCGATTGCACCCGGGGTTGACTAATCGCGCTATGCTGGCTCAATAAGAAAAAGAAGACACCCGGCTGGATTACAATCACACAATACGACACCAGGGATACGGTTCTCAAAGGTTGTTATTACAATTGCGGAAGGTTTAGATTACAGGGACAAGAGGGAAACATAGGAAGGTGGGCACTTAAACACACTTATATTATCCCCGGACAGACGACAGGTAAACGCGGGACAAGGCTCACTCACACGGGGTTTGATGGCCAGGAAAGCGGGGTAGCGATCGCTCCAGGTGCACCTGTGCTCAGGGCAGGATCACGTACGGTGGTGTCCAGAGATGCGTGAAGGTATCACAGCGCTTGTGGGTCGCGACTTTGGTCTCAAGCTGGGGAGGTCGCTCAGCGCTCGGGAGGGTGGCGTCTTTTCCTTCCAAACTCGGGGCGCATCTGACGTCACGTCCGGCGCGGGGCCGCGTATATCCGGCGGGGAGTCACGCCCTCGCTCGTTAGCTCCGCCCCATATGGCATCGGCCCATGGCTTCTCATTGGGTGCGGGGGTTACCGGCTCCGCCCTTGACGAGGGGCCGACAGGGAGCCCCCTTCTGGGTAACCCCGTCGAGCACATGTTCAATGGCGGCCAACCGAGCCGGAGTGAGGACGCAAAGCCGCTGTTGTTGTGGTTGTTGTTGGAGCTTGAGATGATGGGAAGAGATGCGGGGAGGTATGGGAAGGTCCTAAACTCCTACTGGTGCCATATCATCACATTCTGGTGCAACGAAGAGTCATAATTAATGGAAACAAGTCCTTAACTGACATAGATTAAGAATAACTAGCAAGATGTCCTATAATTGTCTACGTGTGGTGCGGGGGACCTGGGCACGACATTTAATGGGGGAATGAAGGGGAAGATCGGCTCTAATGGGTGTTGTTTACAGACAATGGGACTAGGGAATGGGGTAAGGGGAGAGTTGGGGAGTATCGGAGAAGATAGGGGAATATTTACAAGCGGATATGGAGGTCAAATTCCATATTCGCAACAATATATATGTATATATATATGTATATATATATATATGTATATATATATATATGTATGTTGCGGATATGGCATTTGGCCTCCATATCCGCTTGTAAATATTCCCCTATTTCCCCAATACTCCCCAACTATCCCCAATCCCCCATTGCCTGTAAATAACACTCTGTAGAACCGACCTTCCCCTTTTTCCCCCATTAAATGTCGTGCCAGGTCCACCGCATCTCACGTAGACAACTTTCGGACATCTTGCTAGTTATTCTTAGTCTATGTCAGTTAAGGACTCGTTTCCATTAATTCTGACTCTTCGTTGCACCAGAATGTGATTGTATGGCACCAGTAGTGAGTTTAGGACCTCCCCTTACCTCCTCCCATCTTCCCCATGAAACAACAACAACAACAACTACAACAACAGAGGAGATTGGGGGCGGCGCGGCGCGGGGAGTGTGCGTCCTCACTCCGGCGTGGTTAGCCGCCATTGCCCATGCGCTCCACGGGGTTACCACGAAGGGGCTGGCTGTCAGCTCCTCGTCAGGGGCGGAGCCGGTAACCCCCCCGCACCCAATCAGAAGGGCGGACCGATTCCATCTGGGGCGGAGCTAACTAGCCGAGGGCGTGTCACTCCCGCCGGATATACGCAGCGACTTACCGGACGTGACGTCAGATGCGCCCCCAGCTTGGAGAAAGAACGTCGCCTTCCAGCGCTGAGAGAGACCTCCCGCATCTCTGGACCGGACCGGGTCGATTCTGCCCTGAGCCAAGAGTGCACCTTGAGCCATCGACTACCCGCCTTCCTTGCCATCAATCCCGTGTGAGTCAGTTTTTGTCCCGTTTATCTGTCGTCTGTCGGGGCTAATATAAGAGTGTGTCTAAGTGCCTATCTTCCTATGCTGTCCCTCTCATTCCTGTAATCTAACCTTCCGCCATATTATAACCTCCTCCGGAGGTCTTGAGAACCGTATCCCTGGTGTCGTGTCATTTTAATCCCAGCCGTTGTGTCCTTTTCCTTCATTGATCTAGCGTAGCGCGACTCGGCCAAGGTTCGAGTATAATCGGGTAACTTGTGCGGACACGGCGGCCATTCCGCTCGGCCCACCATAACATCAAAGTCGTGTCTGTAACAATATGTATATATATATGTATATATATATGTATATATATATGTATATATATATGTATATGTATATGTATGTGTATATATATATATATATATATATATATATATATATATATACACACACACACACACACACACACACACACACACACACACACACACACACACACACACACACACACACACACACACACACACAGTCACGTGAAAAAAGTAAGTACACCCCATGTAAAGTTTTGACTTTTTCAACATACAGCTATTTGATCTTCATTTCAACAATATTGACAGATAAAGGTGATGTAATATAACAAATATCATGAAACATTTACATTTTGTAGTCCATTGTATAATTTAAATAAACATAAATGCAAATTTCGCATGTGGAAAAAGTAAGTACACCCTTGGCTCTAATAAGTGGTATTGCCCCCTTTGGCAGAAACAACCTCAAGTAGGCGTTTCTTATAACTGTCTACCAGTCTCTGACATCGACTGGAAGACATTTTTGCCCACTCCTCCATGCAGAATTATTTCAGCTGAGCGATGTTTGAGGGGTTTCTTGCATGCACAGCTCGTTTCAATCCCCCCACAACATCTCGATGGGATTTAGATCCGGCTTTGACTGGGCCATCCAGAACCCTCCATTTCTTTCTTTTCACCCATTCCTTGGTGGATATACCGGTATGTTTAGGGTCATGTCATGTTGCAAGGTCCACCTTCGGTTGAGCTTCAACTTTCCGACAGATGGCCTCACATTATCCTCAAGCACCCTCTGGTACAATGAAGAATTCATAGTGGATTCTATGATGGTGAGCTGCCCAGGCCCTGATGCAGCAAAGCTGCCCCAAACCATATAATATTTCCACCACCATGCTTTACAGTTGGGTATCAGGTTGTTGTGGTCAAATGCTGTCTTTGGTTTTCGCCAAACATGTCTTCTGGTACTGTGGCCAAATAGCTCTACCTTTGACTCATCTGTCCAGAGCACATTGTTCCAGAAGTTCTCGTCTTTGCCTCGGTGTTCAATAGCAAACTTTAGTCGTGCCCTGATGTTCTTTCTGGACAGCAAAGGTTTCCTCCTGGCACACCTCCCATGTAGATCAAATTTGTGCAGCCTCTTTCTAATGGTAGACTCGTGCACTTTGAAATCAACAGTGGCAAGAGCTACCTGTAGGTCCCGTGATGACATTCTGGGGTTCTTAGAGACTTTACAGCATATTGTGGTCTGCTCTCGGGCTGAACTTCCTGGGGCGGCCTGGCACGAACAAGTTGGCAGTTGTTTGGTATCTTCTCCACTGGTCGATGATCTTCCGGACAGTCGAATGATTGATTTCAAATTGTTTGGAAATCTTTTTAAATCCATTCCCAGACTCGTAGGCATCTATAACCTTCTTTCTGAGGCCTCAGAGAGCTCTTTTGATCTAGGCATGGTGACGCCACACACTTCAACAACAAAGAGCAAACCAAACTAATGTCTGAGGTTTAAATAATACAGGTTCCTCCAAGATCCTCTCTAACGATGCTTCAATCATTTGTACCTGAGCTGGTGCACCTGATTCTAATTTTAGGTATTTGAAGTCGTGATAAATGTGGGGGTGTACTTACTTTTTCCACATGCAAAATTTGCATTTATGTTTATTTAAATTATACAATTACAATAGACTACAAAATGTAAATGTTTCATGATATTTGTAATATTATATCACCTTTATCTATCAATATTGTTGAAATGAAGATCAAATAGCTGTATGTTGAAATATGTTGAAAAAGTCAAAACTTTACATTGGGTGTACTTACTTTTTCACATGACTGTATATATTTATTTATATATACTAGGACGTGCCCGTACGTTGGTGCCCGTTCCTTGGTGCGGCAAAAAATCCAAAAAATCCAACTTTTCCTTTCAACATTTTAATTTTAAAAAATGTTTTGGCCAAAACACTCCCCGACACAGACACAGACACACACACACACACACACACACACACACACACACACACACACACACACACACACACACACACATCTGCCGTATAAGTAACGGCTTGCGAGTACGGTGACAATCCCCCCCCTCTATTTACATGAAATGGTTTGGTCCAAAGCGAACGGCTTGCGAGTACGGTGACAATCCCCCCCCTCTATTTACATGAAATGGTTTGGTCCAAAGCGAACGGCTTGCGGAGTTTGGTAAAGAAATCGCCATAGCGTGCACAAACGCGCAGGAAAGCGAAAGAATCGCAAATTAGTTTTAATTAGTTTTAAAACATAGTTTAACGCCAACATAGCGGCAACATAGTTTGCCAACGTGAAAT
>NC_136261.1:305404354-305426854 GCF_964187855.1 Myxine glutinosa
TAGTACGGCAAAGTTGCAAGGTGGCATAGAGGAGTTGACGCAGGAGGTGGAACAGCTAACGGTGGGACAAAAAGAACTGGTGGAGCAGGTGGAAAAGAACACTGCGGTACTAGGAGGGTTGAAAGCGACACAAAACGAAATCAAAAATGACTTGATAGCGACGAAGAGGGAATGTCAGATGGTACGTGAGGGACTGACAACGAGGTTGGACGAGGTGATGGAGGCAATGGAGACAAAGGACCGGGAGGTGAGGATGCACATAGAAACGGTCAAGGTGGCCTTAGAGGACGAAATTGAGGAGAGCACACCTGTGGTTGTCACAGAGGAGGGGGCGCGAAGAGGTGTGTAGGTGAGGTGTGCGAACGACGAGTGTGTGCAAAGGTGTGCGGTGGTCAGGTGTGTGACAAAGTCTGTGAGCGGAATGAGTGTACCTGGGTGTGTAAGAAAAAGTGCAATGACGAGGAGCATGGGAACGGCTGGATGTATGAGCAAGGAACGGGCTGCGGGGTGTGAGCATGCAAGTGGAGCATCGACGCTAACCGGGTTAGCGGTTAGATCGACTTATAGCCGAAGCGGGCCCTCGGTTCGTGCCGGGGTTTGCGTGCCGCGGGGACCCGCGGGGATCGTAACCGCGGCGGTTTCAAAAGAGCCACCGTACACGATCCACGCCGGGCCGGGCGCTGAACGGCCGCGTCCGTGCTCCGCCAGGCAGAACGGGCGGCCCGGTCGGAAGGGTCGTCATGGCGACCCCTTTTTGTTGAGGCGTTCCGGCAGGGCGAGATCGGGCCATTGGACGGCTCCGTGCCGAGATGGTGCGTGGGATCTCGGCCCGGGTAAACCTCTTTCCGTGCACCGAATGCCGGACGAACCTAACCGCCGGCACCAAACAACCCGCATTCATTGCTCGGCTTTGCGAAGCCGGGCTTTGGAGATGAATTGGCGCACCGAGAGGCTCAAGTGAGTAGACGGGTGATGATGATGGTGTTTTGGACCCAAAATTCAAAAGCAAAATTTGATAATTGGCAGTAATTGGAAAATTTTTGATTGGCTGAAATTGGATGGGCCAAATTGGTAGTGAGAGCTACTCTGGCATCTCTGCCAGATGGCAACTCTGCCATCCCTCACAGCGGGGGCAAAGGAGCACTAGTTATGGGGTTTATGGCAGTGAAAACCTGCCCGGGAGGGTTAGGATATAGTGTGTAGGGATCTAGAGAAGATGACCATAGGTAACGGTAAGGTTAGGTAGTGACAATGATACCTGTAGTGGGGACGCAGGTAGATTAGTTGGATAATAATGACGAGGGAGCGCAATAGTTTAAAGGGGCGATGGGGAAGCGCGAGTTTTAGCAGGGCAACAGGTAGGTCAGATGATGCCGTGTGTGTGTGTAAAAATGTATTCAGAAGTCTATTGAGCGTGGAAGTGTATGGAGCAGTGAGTGAGGAACGATTGAGATTGCACAGGTGTGCAACTGAACAGGTGTATGGAGCAGTGTATGGGTGAGTGATGGTGATGTGTGTTGTGTTGACCAAATGGTCCAGGAAGGAAGGAGGGTGCAGGTGGCACCAGGTGAGATTGCACAGGTGTGCAACGGCAGGTGTATGGAGAATGGTTGTGTGGAATACATGGAGTGTGGAATATATGGAGTATGGAATGGATGGTATGGAGTGAGTATGGTGGAAACTGTGGAGTGGAGTGGATGGTGCGAAGGTGTGAATGGGGGAAGAGTGGACCCCTATCACGAATACCCGGGGAGGGTAGTGGAAGAGTTAGGTAGAGGGTACAGGTAAATTGTGGTTGGATATTGGCATCTGTGGTGCGTGGTGGAAGAATGATGGGTGCATTAGTGTTGTGGAAATGGCTGGGCGTGTAGCCTGTTAGTATGTGTCGTTGATTGGGCACTCCACCACTGTGAGGATGTCGGCCAGGTGAGGCCACAGGTGGGCTCTGGGAGCCGGTAGAGTTGTTGTGGATGGGGCCCGAGGATCCGGAGGACGGACCCGGGTAGCCCAGTGCCAGAGAGGGCACCGAGTGGGGAGAGCGCCAGAGGGCCTTCCCCAGTTAGATAGGTTAGGGTGAGGAGCTAGGTATGCTCGGGTGGCAACTACAGTGGTGGAGGTGTGCAGGTGGGTAGACCTGCTGGGAGAGCTACACGACTCAGCCCGGAAATTGTGCAAGGGCACCGGGAGATGAATCGGGGGAGTGAGACCCCAAATTGAGAAGCACCACAGTTTGGTCAATGGGAATTGGTTTTTAGAACCCATAGTGTAAGTTGGCCAATGGATTGGCAGGGAAGGTAGTGTAAAGTGTGTTAATGTCAGTTAGAGGATAGTTAGGATGGAAATCTCCTCGCACCATCTACATCCACTCACCTGAGGTGACAAAGCTCCACACCATGCCGTGGTTTGTTGGTTTTTATTATTTTTGTGCAAATGTTTGGATTGTGAGATGCATCATGACGTGGGTGTGACATTGTGCTGTTTTTCCGTCTCTCCCTCCTTATGAAGATTGATGATGAATGGGTGATGGCAAATTTTGGATTAGTGGGAGTAAAGACGAATTTGGTATAGGGGAAATATGGGGAAGACGAGATATTAGTGACGAATTTGTAAATGTGTAGATTGTTATAAATATGGGGTAAGGGCAAGGGTAGAGTAGGTGACGGGGGGGGGGGGGTGAGACGTACGGTAGGGACGAGCTTTCTCACTTCGCTCTCCGTACGCACCTCGTCTTGCATTGCCTTTTTTGATGTGTACCCTTGTGACCTTACCCCTCACTCACCTGTCTCCCCCCCCCCCCCCCCTTGTCTCCCACACGAGGACTGTGCGCCACTGGGCGCCGAGGGGAGCGTGCGTGAGTCCGCCATTGTGTGCCCGATACTCCCGGAACCAGCTGTCTGCATCGATGCACCACGTATGGACCACATGTCTGTGGCTGAGCACCACTTGTGGACCCCATGGGTTGGGGCATGGCCCCTCTGCTGGAACCGGCCATGAAGGCCCGAGATCTTGCTGGCGGACCTTGGTCACAGGGCACCGATGCCACACAGGTGAACCACAATAGTCGGCCCTGTGGGCCATAAATAAATAAAAATGGACACGGTTGTGCACATTTATTATTGCAAATAGGCCGCCAGCAAAGAAGAAAGACAACATCTGGAAGAACCATGGCCAGCAGAGGGAGCCGAAGAGGAAGACCAGCACCAAGGGTTTGTTTGGTTATTTTTATTAAGAACTGTGGTGACTGTGCGCCAAAGGGTGCTTTGTGGTGCTTGAAGGTGTTTTTGGGTGCTTCATGGTGCGTCGATGCAGGGCAGACTGTCTCCCCCCCAAAAGAACAATCACAGGTCCTGGGTTGCGTGTTGTAACTAAAATAGTGTCAATTGTAAATAATGCGCCCCCACCGTAAGTGTGTAGTTTGAAGACAATTCCGCAATTCGGTTAGCTGTGGGCGTGAATCTGTTAGGTAGGGTGCAATGGAGCAGCGGGACATATTTATTTGTGTTTTAAAACTGTCACACACAGGGTCAGGTTAAATGTAGAGGGAACTACACCGACGTGCCACACGAAAAGTGAGGGTAATAGGCCCGGGACGTGCCTAAGAGGAGGAGGGTGCAGTGTTGTGGAAATGAGAATTGTGTTTTTTTATTGTTGTAAAAATATCACCCTCCTTCCTCCAGTTGTGTATAAAGGTCAAAGGGCGTCCCTTAGTTAGGTCATATACAATCACGTTAGCCAATCATATATTTCCTCCTTGTTGGTAGTTATTTCCTTATTCTGTGTATTAGGTTAAGGCTTTGTCTTCCATTAATTAATACTCCATTGCACCGAATTCAAATAGAGTAGATTCCCTTTCATTCCCATTCCAAAAGCCTTTATTACCAACTGCATTTGCCTCCATTGAGCACGCGGTCGGCTCGGAGAAGAAAGGCGTGTCTCCACCTCGTCGTAGAGGGGAAGAGTGAGCCGGCCCTTGCCGACCAACCCAGAACGAGGGGTTTGGCTTTGAGAGGGCGTGGGGAGAACCGTCGAGTAGGTTCGGGAAGGTTCAAGGGGGGGGCTTATATAACCCGCGGGAGACGCCCCCACCTCAGATGAGTCCAGATGAGCTACGGAGATAAGATACGGCAGAGGAGGAGTCCGGAAAAAGCACGCGACGTCCCCACGGCGGCAAAAAGCAGGAGATTGAGGGAGAGAGATGCACAAAAGAGTCCACCGCAGCTTGTGAACAAACCGCAGCTTTGAACCAACTGCAGGTTTAGCCACCGCAGCTTGGAGCGTCGACGGCGGTGACGGCAGTTGCGGCCAAGAAGCCACGTCGCCGTGCGGAGACGATTGGGGAGAGTCGGCGGCTGCTCAACTCGAGCCGGGATCACACCCACCACCCGCATCCTTCCAACTCTGTGGACCACCTGAACCTTCTGATCCCTCCAGCAAATCCACCCTTCATTCCCCATTCGTGTGAGTCTGTCTTTTGTTTGTTCTGTCCTGGGTTAAGTAAGACTGCATAGGTAAGCTAAGGTGCACTGTGTTCGCTTCTTCTTCTTCTGTTTTTATTTTTTTATTCTTCCTCCTCCTTGGTTGCTTTCAATTGTGTAAATAGTAAATAAATCATATTTGTATTTCTTACCCTTTGCCTTTCTTTCCTCTACATCCGTCGTTGTTGTCTTTTCCCTCTTGGACACCTGTGGCACGATTTTGGCCAACGTTTCAGGATCGGGTTAGTCTTGGTAACAGTTCGTGCTGCGGTTGCTAAACACCGCTCGGCAATCAAGTAACATCTGTCCGCGGTACGAACGGGGCTGTGCACCGGCCTTTCCGGAGGTCGCGGTGCAGCTTCAGGGACCACATCGGTCAGTCACAAACGAGGGGACTAATCCCCCCTCAAAGGGGAACTATAGGCCGGCGTTGGGTTCCGCAACAATATATATATATATATATATAAAGAAAGAGAGAAAAAGGGAAAAATCAGAGCAGGCCAATGGGCCTACCCCCGCCATAACCCCCACTCCGATGAACGAGAAAGCTATGTTGGCATTAATCCCGACTCGGAGTCACCAAAATCGCTCCCAGTGTGTTTCGGTCGTCAGTTATAGACGGCAACCGCCCAGGGCAGTACTACCGTTCTGACTTAGGAGCATTAAAGTGGTTCCTGGAACCATCTTGCACTCTCAGTGTCAGGATTGCTGAACTTTCTTTCTGTCTCACTCAAACTATCGCTACTGGGCTGGCTTCAATCTCTTTCTTGCAAACACACTCCACACACTTTTCATCATACACCTTTCCTCTCTTTTATTTAAGGACTGGCCTCAATAAGAACTATATAGTCCGTGCCTGGAGCCTCCAACATAAAAAAAAGATGAGGCAAGACAGCAGTCAAATGGCCGACACGGGAATGATGGAGGACAGAACGATCAGCACCATGAGACGCCCTGATGAAGGTAGCCGCCAACGTGCAGGCATGAGAGTGAGGGATGATAGAATTATCCACACTCCGAGGTCCCTCTCTAGCTTGTTGTTCTCACTGATCTCAGCTTCAAAGTATTTTGCCAATCGGTGAACTCTCCACCGGAGTCCACCACCATACAGAGGTGACCTGGCCTCGCTGCGTAGCACAAGCCGCCACCGTGGAATGAGGCCTTCTAGTTCTATGGCCGCCTATCTGTTGCTACCTCATTTTCCGGAGTAGTCAATCTGTCCTGAACTTTTCCTTCACCATCTGACACTTCTCAACACCAGGCATTCAATTTCTTGCCTGGGAAATCCCCTCGTTGCGGCTTTGAGTCAAATGTCCAAAGCACTCTTCAAAACGGCAGCAACCTCATCTCCCGCATCACCACCCTGTTTCTCTTCCGCCCCACAGCCAATCACAGGCTCTCAAATCTTTGGTCAAACCACTTAAGTCAAACTCGGTGGGGGGAGGGGGGGGTGTGAGGGAGGGGTAAGGGGGTAGGGGCGAAGAGGAAGTACAAGAGAAGAAGAAGAAGAGGTCAAAGATTGCAACAATAGCCGATCACAGGATCTCAAATCTTGGGTTACACCACACAAGTCAAACTCGGAGGGGTGTAAGGGGGGTGGAAGAAGAGCTCGAAAGGTCACAGACCGTAGCAACAGACATGGGGAATGAGGTTTTTGGCTGAGAGTATAGAGATGAAGGATGGGGGAGGGGTGTGGAGAGAGGGTGAGCATCACAAATACTGCATTAATTTGTCTTTATTTGTGCAGTATCTCCTTAACGTGAGATATGTATAAGCTCCTTGAGCCTTAGATCGCTGTAAAAAAAAACACTGCTCTTTAAGAGAGTCCAGGTGTATTTTACTGATAAAGCACATCTGTGATGACCAAGAACATCTCCAATATGAGAAAACCTTGATTTTACAGCAAAACAATTTATTTGTTCTATGAAAACAATATTTGCCTGTAAAGCACCATCTTGCGCTTTGAGATGGAGATTATTTTTCTGTTGGAAATGTGTTGAGCGCACATGGTGTACGGACTGATTCCAGCCTCCGACATACTCAATGTAACATGGTGCCGATGAGTCAAGTTTTGACTGCGGTGGATTCTCAGGCTGTAGTCGAGCACGCTCAGCGTCACATCCACTATGGACACTTCCAGAAGGCCTTTTTAAAATATTTTTAGACTTTATCTGGAGATTCGCTTGTTTGGAAATTGTGACTAGCTCTTGCAACTCCTCCATGCTGTTTGCATGCTTTTTGTGTCTCCAATCATCAATGTGTGTAAAAACAGATGCTCAGTGCAGCTCACAGCGTGGATGCATTCTATGTTATGAAATAGGCTCTCTTGGCTTCGTTTCGTTTTATTTTACATATTATCATTTTTAATTGTTTTGCCGTGTGTCTGCCTTTTTGGTTGTGTGATACCTCCGCCACCAAACGTGTTTAACGTTATGTTTTCACCCCTGTCTGTCTGCTTGTTTGTCTGTGAGCAAGATATCTCAAGAAGTTATGGACGGATTCAGAGGAAACTTGGAGAGGTTGGGTGTGTGACCAGGACAAATTGATTAAATTTTGGTGAAGATTCGGATCTGCATACGAGGACTTTTAAAATTTTCAGTGATTCTTCACCATAAAGAGATGGAGCCAAAAACTATACATGGCATGATATCTCAAAACGTTGTGGATGGATTTTGGCAAAACTTGGTGGATGGGTTGGTTGGGTGGCAAGAATAAGGTGATTAGATTTTGGTGTGTGACAAGGGCGAATGGTCCAGTTGCAGATCTGGTGTATCAATGTGATAAATAAAAAAAACGTAATCTGTTAAGCCTGGTGCAGGTATTATGTGCTGTATATGTGCTCTTCGTATATGTGCTTCGGTACATTATGTGTGTATATGTGCTCTTCCGAGTACCATTCTCGTTTGTTTATATATTCGTTTTTTTATGCCTCAGCTGATGATGTCGCCGGAGGCATTATGTTTTCGCATTGTCCATGTGGCTGTCGATCCGTCCGTGCATGCATCCGTAATAGGTTTTCATCACTGCATAACTAAAGAACGGCTGAAGGGAACCTAGTCAAACATGGTGCACGTACGTATAATGATGGAAAGACAAACGGATTCGATTTTGGGATAAAGAGCTCAAAGGTCAGAGGTCCCATTAGGTAAAAACCTACTGCGCTAACTTATCAACCAGTGATGAGATTTTGACCAAACAAGTATACTGGGCCTTCAGAAAGTATTCACACCCCTTGACTTTTTTCACATGTTGTGTTACAGCCTAATTTAAAATGGATTTAAAATGTTACAGCCTAAAACAGTTTTTTTTTTTTTCTCACTGATCTACACATAATACCCCATAATGTTAAAGTGGTATTTTAATGGATTTTTACAAAATAATTAAAAACGAAATGCAGAAAAATAACTTGGCTGAAAGCATTGAAACCTCGATGAAAAACAGTGCCTCGCTGATGAGTTGGAAATGGCAGTTGGCAGTTGGAAAATCAATAAACTCCTTAAAAGTTAAGGTTATAACTTCAAATATAATAGCTCTCACAGGTACTTACCAGTACATAATATATCGGTTTATGTATGCTTGTATATGTGTGTTTATATGTATATGTGTATGTATGTGTTTCTATTACATTATATGTATATATTATATTGTATGTATAAGTACATGCACGTGTTAGACGAGGAACCCGGGCCAGAGTCGTTGTTTTGCACGAAATTATCATTTGTCCAGCATGATTTGTTTTCTTTAAGGGTGGCCATAGGCAATAGAAAAGTACAGTCTTTAGGTTCGTGAGTGATAGGTTAAAGTATCAGGTTCCTGAGTCGTGGGTTAAAGTGTTAATTACAGTGGTCCTGGATTTGAAGAAGTTCCACATCAGAATGCATGCTCTCCTGACCCATATACATCATTCAAATGTTATAATATTTGGAATTGAGTTGCTGTAGTGGTTCCAGCATCCACTTGTGAAACGAAATTTGATTTACAGCTCATAATCTTAAAACTGTATGGATTTCATTTTCTGAAAATGGGAAAAACGACTTTCACCAAGGTCACTTCCTTCATGTTCGAGTGAGTGACACATACAAGACGCAAGTCTAAACTTGGTGTTATTCATTCAGAAAACAGGGCCATGTCCTCACAACCAAATGGGTGGTCAATATCTGCAAAAATGAGTGGGTTACAGGCCCACAAGTAAACAAATACCCTAAAGTGGAAATATGCATGGAAATCGGTCAAATTAGGGAAAATGACTTTTCACAATATCCTCTTGATATGAAGGTTTCATATGCAGTTAATAATTTCCAGCAATGCAATGCGGTCTGCAAACATATGAGTAATGGCAGTCAGGTATGATATTTGCTACAAACGCACATATTTAGTCAATGACGCACTGTAACATAAAAATGAAATTATTATATTCACATTGAACATGTGCATACAGTAAATATTTACATAAACCATATCATGATGACATAAACAACATAACACTCATCCACATCACTGTTGTCCGTATCCAACCATTCATCTTCAATCCCATCTGTCATAACTTGAACTGAGGTCACTTCCAATCATTCTCAACCACGTTGTTCAGGTTCAAGTTATCTGGCATTTGTGGCCCATCAAACCATTTAATACGTAGATTGCCATTATCGTAATCCAGCGATGTTGAGTTGGATCCCATGTGATCGGAGTTGGTAGATGGGCATACCTCTAGGAAGAACAATTCGGACAGGTAGAACAATGCATCGGCAGGCAGGTAGAACAATTGAAAGTATAGGAACGTTGATTGAGGTAAACTAACCACCTTGAGGAGCATGGAGAAGCTGACATTTTGGGTGTTCACTGTTTGTCTGGTCTTTTTTTCGTTTTTTTTATCGTTTTGTTTTTCTCCGATGGGAGGATTAATGCCTTCAAAGTCAGCTACCTCAATCAGCGTTTCAAAATGTCGTTTTGCATACCTCATTCAAAAGTCTGATACTTTATTCCATTGTTCAATGGCTGTTTGACTGAACCCTTCAAAGCAACAAATAGACACAAAACGTGGCTGTTTCTGTCCGTGTCTCTGTACTTTCATGAACCTGAGAAACGAGAGGAAAAAATTTTTTTTTATTTTGCCCAGTTGATTTCATCACTGACTAACAATTTTGAGAGCTTTGCTTGTTAATGAGGGGTCAGATTTTGCAGAGTAACATTTAGAACTCGTTTGCATTGAACTAAAGCGATGTAGATAAGATGTTGAACATTAGATCACAGCTTTTGTCATTTAAAATGTCGATCCTTTAAAATAATCTTTTTTTCTACAGCTCTTTTTATTTATTTATTTTCATCCGTCATCCTACCCTTTCAGGTTCCTGGACAACCATGCTGTACTTCGCCGATCGCTCCAATGCCTCCAGAGAAAATGCACTCCGTGTCAAATGTTATTGACACGAATAGCAATGGTACATTGCAAAGCTATTTCCTCTCACCTGGCACTGTCTGGCTTGATCACCTTCCCCTTCTCATGTGGTTTGTGTTAAGCAAAAGAAGGATACTTAAACAAATTGTAATGTTGCAAATCATTTTGGCCATACACAATCGCTTTCTCGTTATATTATTAATTTTGTTGTTGGGGAAACTTGAAAGGTCCACAGACCCAGAATTTTTTTTTTTTGATTTGATTATATTGATTTTAAGTAATAAACAAAGAACTGAATGTGGTTTTTAATTCTAATAATTTTTTTGAGTTATAGTCAAAAAGGCAAACCCGTCGGGTACTGCCCCTATAAATTGCAATGGTCATGATGTAATCTGCATGACGTAATCAAAGGTAAGGTTGTCTCAGCACGCAACGGATAATGGCCGCACAATTTGCTTCAGACTTGTCAGAAAGTGAATTTCACAAAGATATTTCTGATCAAGAATTCTCTGATCAAGAATTCTCTGATAGTCAAAATCATTATAAAAACGACCTGCAGCAAAACTATTCTCGAGATGACATAGAGGATCACGTGGGTCATAAAATCGCTGTTTTTTGGTGGGCGTGGTCAATCGAGCATAAAGCAACAACACAACAACATGCATTTTAAGGCCATTTTCCCTGCAAGAGAGGGGGTTAGCCTTGCGGTCCCCATGACAATCTTCTCCATTTTGCCCTATTTTCTGCATCTCCCCTTGTTAACCCCCTTGCCCGCATTTCTTCTTCGACCATCTTTAGCCAAGTCTTTCTCAGTCTTCCCCATCCTCCACTTCCTTCTACATTCATTTCCATCACTCTTCTCAACCAGTCACTTTCATCCTTCCTCAACACATGACCAAACCATCTCAACCTGTTTCTCTTCACAGCATCCATCACAGGCTCTATTCCCGTCATCTTTCGCAATTCATCATTTATCTTCCTCTCTCTCAACGATACTCCACACATCCACCGAACCATTCACATTTCCACCCTTTCCAGCCTTCGTTGCTGCTCTCCATTCATTACCCATGTCTCGCTCCCATAAATCATAACACTTCTCACACATGCAGTAGCATACACCTTTCCCTTCAGCTTCAACGACACTCCCCTCCTCGTCAGCACGCCACTCAGTTCCCGAAACTTCTTCCATGAATATCTCACTCGAGCAACCGTTGCCGAGTCTGATCCACCTTCTCCATTCAGCATGTCTCCTAGGTAGCAAAATGTTTTCACACCTTCCAGCTTCATGCCGTCTCCAAGATCCAACTCAACATTTCCTCCATCTGCAGCTCCCTCTGTGCACACCTTACACTTGAATGTAGCTGCCACACTGGTTAATGACCCTCTCAAACCACTACATTTTTGATGAACCCACTCAGCGCACATTGTACCCTTTTTTTTTTTTTTTTTTTTTTTTTTGGGGATACTGAATCGAGGCTCGTGAAAGAGCTGACATTTACTTCACAAACAAATCAACCAGACAAACAAAATATATAAAAAGAGGGAGCGGAAGACAAGAGAATGGGAAGCACACAAACACTTGAGAGCACACAACATTTAAGAGCAGGGAGATGTGTGGGAGGGAGAGGGCTTGGGGGGAGGAGGCGTGGGAAGGGGGGGGGGGGGGTGGGAGAAGTATAAAACACAAGGACACCAAGGACTTCCAGGACAGAAGTTGGTATTTCAAAAAGTGGAATTGGGGTGAAATTATCGGGGATAGAAAAGATCAAGGTTTTGGATGGGGGAAGATAAGAGATGGTGGTGAACAGCTGTTTTAAAGACCTGGAGGGTGGAGTGGGATTGAAGAGAGTGAGGGAGTTTGTTCCAGAGGTGAGAGAAAAGAGGAATGAAGGAGTGAAGGTGAGCAGAGAGTCTTGATTTTGGCAGTTTAACCATAAGAGGGTTGCAGGCAGATCTTGTGCGACCTGAAGGAATATTTGCGGGACAGAGCCCAGAGAGAGCTGGGGGGGTAAGGCCAGAAAGGAGTCGGTAGAAGACGGAAAGACCACCAACCTGCCTGCGGTGAGTGAGTGAGAGGCCCTTGGAGTTAGCTTCATCGCGGGAGATTGAATGGAATTCACTCCGACACCCTTCTTGCACACAGCACACGGCCACTTCCCAGTTCTTTCCACTTCACCACATGCTTTACCACTTGCCATCAACTTCGTTTTTCCGATATTCACCTTCAGACCTTTTGTCTCCATACATTCCTTCCACTTGTTCAACTTCTCCTTCAGTCCATCCATACTTTCTGCAATCAACACCAGATCATCTGCATACAACAACTCCCATGGTAAACCCTCCTTTACGTTCCGAGCCAGCACCTCCACCACAGCTACAAATAGTAGTGGACTTAGTACCGACCCCTGATGCACTCCCACCTTCACCTCAAACTCACCACTGTTCCCGTCCTTCGTCCTTACAGCTGTGCACGCTCTTTTGTACATTGCCATCACGACTCTGATCAACCATTCCTCCACTCCTAACTCCCTCAATGCCCATGTCACTACTTCACGTGGAACCCTATCGAATGCTTTCTCCAGATCAACAAACCCAAGAAACAACTTCTTCCTCTTCTCCATGTACTTCTCCTGCAACTGCCTCACAATAAAAAGTGCGTCTGTCGTTCCTCTTCCTGGCGTAAATCCAAACTGCATTTCGTCAATCTTCACTTTCTTCCTTATCCTCCTCTCCAACACCCTTTCCAATACCTTCATTCCATGCTCCAATAACTTTATTGCTCGATACGAGCGACAGTCCAGAGGGTCACCTTTCCCCTTGTATAGAGGGGCCAGGGTACTCAGTTCCCAATCCACTGGAATGCAGCCTTCTTTCACCACCAGATTGCAGATCTCTGTCATTCTCTTCACACCCCAATTTCCCGCTGCCTTCAACATATCTCCCACAACTCCCGTCGGCCCTCCTGCTTTTCTACTCTTCATTGCTTTTATCGCTTCCTCAACTTCCTTCTCCGTTATCTTCTCTGCCGGTCCTAAAACTGGGTTACTCTCTATGTTGCCATCCCATTCATTCTCTGCATTCAACAGTATTTCCATGTATCTCTTCCATCTTCCTTTAATTCCATCTGGTTCCACAATGATTTGTCCCACTTCATCCTTCAAGCAACCCACCCCCATCACATCACACCTCTCTTTCGCTATCTGCTTTGCAATCCTGAATACCGCTCTCTGACCCTCTTCCAAATCCAAGCGTTCTCCGAACATTTTCCTGCATGCCTCCTGTGCCTTTGGTACCTCTTTCTTTGCAGCCTTCTTGACTGCCTTATAACTTTCATGCTCTGCCTTTTCTGCCCCCATACCCTTCGCCTTCTGCCACTCCTTGAACTTCTTCCTCTTCTCGTCAATCTTCTTTCCAACTTCATCATCCCACCACCATGTTTCCGAGTGCCTTGGTGGTCCTTTTGTCCATCCACATACCTCACCAACGGCTCCCAACGGACTATCTTTCATTGACATCCAACCACTTTCAAGCTCAACCACATCATCCTCTACCATACTCAGCCTCTCTTTTAATGCCTCCCTCACTGTCACCTCTTTCAACCTCCACACCTTCATTCTCGGTTGGTTCTTCACCCGCCGAACTCTCCTCGCACCTTGCACCCTTGTGTCGCAGACAACCAAGTGGTGCTGTGAAACAGCCTCCTCCCCCGGGATCACCTTTGTGTCTCGGAGGTGCCCCCTATCTCGCCTACGCACCAGCAGGTAGTCAACGGTTGTCGTTGACCCACCGACGTGTATGTAACAAGCTTATCCTCTTTCTGGAACTGAGTATTACAAATCAACAAATCAGCAAACTCCAAAATCCTTTCACCTTCTCCATTTCTCACACCATATCCGTAACCCCCATGAACTCCCTCAAAACCGTCCATACTCCTTCCCACATGTCCATTTAGGTCTCCTACCACAACAACTTCCTTATCTGCCACGTTTTCTATCAGCTTCTCTTTTGCACACCAGAACTTGTCCTCTTCATCGCTCCGACCAATCTGCGGAGCATATCCCAAGATGACGTTCACCAAGAGCTTTCCAATCATCATTTTCACCATCATCAACCTATCACTCACTCTAGTCACACTCACCACACTGTCTACAAACTCCTCAGAAAACAGGACACCAACACCATTCATGGCTTCTGAGCACCCTTGCCACACAAACTTGTATTTCTGTCCCTGCCTTCCCTTCACCATTCTCACACCACTTCCCTTCCATCTCATCCCCTGCACACAACATATGTCCACTCTTCTTCTGACCAATGCTTCCACCACTTCTCCTGATCTCCCTGTCATTGTCCCTACATTCCATGTCCCAAACCTCAGAAACCGATCTCCACGTCGGGCATCAGACGTTTCGTCGTCATAAATGGAGTGATTTCCACCCTTGCTTCGATCGGGTTCCCCACCTTGAGTTTTGACGAGAGGTAGTGGGGTCACCCACAGGGTACTTCGGGCTGTACCCTGCCCAAATGTAGTTGTAATTGTCATGGTTCTCTTTTTGAGGCAATGTTTTTTATTGCCGGATGCCCTTCCTGACGCCAACCCTTTTTAGTCACCTCTTACGACACGCAGGGATACGGTGTACCTATTCTAAACCGGGTTACACACCGGGTCAATCGAGCATAAAAGGACACCCAAAAACATTAATATCTTCCTTACAAGATATTTATTCAAAAAAGAATAACAATTAAGTGTTAAATGAAGCCATATCTATCAATTAATTACCAAACATGATTTTCTGTGTCTGGGTCATTGGGATGTGACGATCCGAGTTCCATAATAGTAGTGATAATACAATGGATTGGGTGAATGTTGCTTCCTGTTGATAAAGCTTTAATGATCTGTTTGGGAATTTGGCTTGAAAGTAGTTTGTGTTAGACAGGTGCATTTCCAGCTTGAAAATAGTTGGTATTCGAGAATTGTATTTGATCATTGCCTTGGTCTCATAGCTTTTCCATTTGGCCACATCAGAGAATGCTTTTTTGTCCGACATATTTCATTTTGAGTGGTTAAAATTGCATCTCCTTTGCTATTTGTATAATTTGATGTTTTGATTCATTTATTATTTGTTTATTTTCATCTTTCATTTTTATCCTCCTCTCCAAGCAGCTACAAAGCGTGAGAAAGAGTCGTCATCTTTATCACGAGTTACTGCACCTCCCCCACCTCCTCCCCCTTCCCCATCAACCCCATCAACCCCATCAACCTCATCCATCTCATCCACCTCATCCACGCCATTCGTCACCGTTGCTGAGCATTCTGTGTACAACAGCACTTCCGTCCGGCTGCCAAGCAGCACACCCCATAATCCACAACAAGATAGCCGACAAGCTTCTTTAACCCGGGTTTTTTTGGAAGGAAAAGACTTTGTGCTACAATCGAGCAAAGTTGGAGATGAACAAATCATAGGCGACACTAAACCTGGTGTCAATGTTGTGGTATCTTCAACAACAAATGCACCTCCACTGTGCAGAGACAGTGGTATTCCACCTAAGTCTGCTGAGCTTAAGGGACAAGTTGGTGATGGGCCTAAGGGAGAAGCTGATGAAAGCCCAAGTTATCCTGCTGGGGGTCAAAGCTTCAAAGAGTTGGTGGATACATTGCTATCCCCACGGAAGACCAGGAATGCAGGTAAAAACGAACTGTTGATGCTTTGGGGACAAAGTGCTTTTGTTTACTAACTTATTGTTGTTCAGGCAGGACTATGCGTCTATTCGGCCTTGTATTTGGATCTGCTGTGGCTGTACATCAGAGGCTTGTGGCTTCATAATAATCTCCTTTTTTTATTTATCTTTGCTTCACTTAACCATCCTTCTTTCACATCCCTTTCACTTTTTTTTCCCCACGTTTCTCACTTGCTAACCTGACCTTTTTTTTCTCTTCCTTTCCCTTTCACTACTCCCTTTGTTACTCCTGTTTTGTTTTGGTTCCTTGCTTTGTCTGCTTACCCTCCTCTCTCTCTCTCCCTTCCCTTTGGGTTTCTCCTCTTTCCTGCTTTTCCTTGCTTTTAGTATGTTACGTGTCTCAAGACGACTGGATCTGTCGAGCTGCTTCTTCCGACCTTCCTCGAAATTCCAATCCCTCTTCTTCTTCCTTGCACCGTGACACCACCACCAAACCAGAGATAAATTGCAACACGTGCACCTCACTTGACAGTCAGGACACTCAGGCAAACAGAATGTTGCTTTGTCATAATTTGGAGTCTACCGCGCAGAATACCAGCATGCCTGACTGTAATCGGTCAGTGCTTTCTGCATCCGAGCGTGATTTTGGGACGGTCAACCCAGTTGGACTACATTGTAATTGCTCAGCTGTTGAGCCTGACTCAGACCTCACAGGCGGTCAGGGATGTAAGCTGCAGGAGCAGTCTCAGGGCGAGGGTTCGCCATGCAGCCGCTGTTTGTTTGCTGATTTCCCATTTGCACGCACTGATTCACCTTCGCGCTGCCTCGGCTCTCCTGTTAAAGCACAGAAGCTTCGCGGCAGCCTGCCCGCTTTACCAATGCGACCTGCTCGCGCCTCGCTTGCCAAGCTCCGCATGGCTTATTCCTCTGGCTCGTTTTCTCCCACAAAGCATCGCTCTCCCTCTTTTTCACCACCAACTTGCAAGGTAGAGTCTCGCCTTAAGCACTCTGCAGATGGTACAACCTCCTCAAACTCCTCCTCTTGTACCTCTTCGCCTGCAAAGCTCCCTGGTACCTCTTCTGGGTCGGACAGACTGTCAGACCATGGATCGCCAACTCTGAGACTGCAACACACAGTGACTCACAACCACATTGATGATGACAGTGACTGCAATGACACCTTAACAGAATGTCCACGGAGTCGCTCGGTCGCGCTTAGCCCCATGTCATGTCATGCCGCAGAGGATTGTTCCTGTCAGCCGGCGTCTCTTTGTGAGGAGATGGTGGAGATTGTCCGGAATGCCACGGGTCTCAGCTATGAGCTGTCACGCGTTGCTGTCGCCGTCATGGCTGGTCATCTACGAGACTCATTGCCAAGCGTGGCACCGGCAATGGAGCAATTGCTTCTTTCCCTACTCACACCTGCGGTGAGCTGTGCTGCAGCAAACACCTCAAGGCCATTGCAAGCAAAATAATTTTGAAATAACACACCAACACTGCTTGTCAATCACCACCATTTAAATAATCTGTGAGCTTGCTGCCCTTTGTTTTTATCAAGGTCTTTCCTGAGCCTCAATTTCTGTATCTACAACAAAAAAAATAGAAAAGGAATATTGCCTATGAACCTTGTATCCCAGTCTCAAGCAAAAATGTTTGTGTGGTGTTCCTATTTGAAGACGTAGCTCATCGTACTGGGATCCCAAATTCAAATCCAATATTCTGTATTCATTTGTCCACCGATGTGCCCTTGTGCCCTTGTCCTGCATGCAATGCAAGTACAACCTCAAAATATCCTCCATTATTTTTCAGAATAGGGAGAGAAAAGGGACATTATTACCCTTGCCAGAGGAGAGGGTATTGCATTTGAGTTCGTTTGTTACTTGGCAAAAAAAACCAATTTTGACAAGTGTGTCGATCACGTGCGTGCGTGCGTGCGCGCGCGTGTGTGTGTGTGTGTGTGTGTGTGTGTGTGTGTGTGTGTGTGTGTGTGTGTGTGTGTGTGTGTGTGTGTGTGTGTGTGTGTGTGTGTGTGTGCGTGCGTGCGTGCGTGCGTGCGTGTGTGTGTGTCCGCTCACTTAAACTTGCCTATAGGTCGTAATTTTAAACCGATCTTCACGAAACTTCACCAAATGGTAGAGTTCGTGGTCCGACAAAATCGTATCTATTTTTAAGGTAAAAAGGTCAACATAGTCCAAAGGTCAACCACTTTGTCCACATTTCTAAAATCCTCAATTTTCATCTGATTGACTTTAAAACTGAATAGGATTTGCATATCAGCTTACTGAAACCAACCACCAACTATTTTTGAGGTCAACATAGGTGAAAGGTCAATATAGGCCAAATTTCTAAAATTGTCTTTTCATCAGATTAACTTAAACTTTGAAGACGATTTGCATATCAGGTCACTGAATTCAACCACGAATTATTTTTGAGGTCAAAAGGATGCTCTACTGAGTGCCATTCTACTTTGTTCTGATTTGCCAAGTGTTGCTCTGAGTGATTTTTCATTTGTCTGTCTGTCTGTTTGTTTGTCCGCACAGACTAAATATGATTTTCTCTGCAACCGTTGGTCCGATTGACAGGAAATTTTCACCATAGGTGCACCTCTTGTATAATTTTTTAATGACAATTATGATGTGGTATGTATGGGTGCCATCTTGGAAAAACTGAAAAATTTTGCCCCTCTTTATCCCCGAAAGCGCTGAATAGAAAAAATTGAGACATTGCTCATTGTAAAGAACTCTTCATGGGGAATAGCATATGTTAATGATGATGTCATTGGTGCCTCCATTATGACGTCGTAATTCGACAAGTACAAAACTTCATCCGATCAAGTTGAAATTGAGTGTCATCTCGGGATAAATTGGTGGAGAAAAAAAAATGATGACGTCATTGGTCACGGTTCGGCCGCCATATTTGTTTTAACACAAAAGCCTTAAAAACCACCGAAAACACGTCCTGGCGAGGGTCTGCAATCTCTGATTGCTCTTTCTAGTTGGAAAATGGGTGGGGATGGAGGCAAGAGTAAGGGACAGGGAGTGATGGTGTATGTACGGAATATATAAAGCGTTGGTTAAAAATGCTGCCATCTGTCCTTGCTTTAATATCATAAAAGCTTTAAAAAGTTAATATTTGCAAATGACCACCACTAGTTGTTCAATTAATAGACCATTTATCCACCGTTTCTCAAATTATCTTTCCAAAGAGGTACTCGCCAACTGCAGCTATATTGCCCTTTCAACAACCTTACAGCCACACTGTTAGCTTTGATTTACTTTCTATCCACTCCATAAAATACATTCACCAAATAGCTTCTTCACCATCACTTTTCGCCGGCACAAAGGAGCATGGCCCGAAGTTGGCCTGAGCACAGCTTCAGTATTGTGTTCTCAACCACCACACCCAACATGTTTAGCTTGCGTCTTGCATCCATGCAGAAACAGAGGCAGCTGCCTGCTCCCCCTAATGCTATGTCACACACTGTGTTAACGCCCACACTCCCACCATCTCCCAATCACATCTCCCCATACCCCACTTTCTCCCAACATCATCTTGTTCACTTGTTCATCTTGCCTGCTGATTAATCTGTTGAGCACACACTGAGGTAGCTGTGTGAGCATGCTGTAGTTTTATGTCGGTTGCTTCTAACATCACGTGAATAGCATGCCCAGTAAACGGTGGAGGAGTGGATTGGTATACTTGTCTGTATTTTGCATGTATGTAAGGAAGTGGTGTTTTACCATTCATCTTTCCCTTTTTGAGATGCATGCGCACTGTGTATCCACTTGACCATAGCGGCACATGGCATCGTTTTCATCCATTCCCGTCTCCACCACCCCCCTCCATTTTCTCACTTGCAATCAAAATTTTCATTTGCCTCTTAAAAGGAGGCAATTAATGCTTAGTTTGATACCCCATGGCCTGCAGTATTGATGTACCATGGTTAGCTGCTCGGATTGGCCCTTTCATAAAAGCTTCATCAGGGTCTTTTTCTTCATTGCATGCAAAGCACAATTTGAGTCACCTACTTTAAAATACTTCAAAATCCCAAGGCTTTCGATCAACTCCTCCTCTTACCAGCACCAACACTCCCTCTAGCCTGGTGGTAATTTCTGATGCCACTTGTAAAATTGTCCTCACTATGATGGACGTTGGTGTTGCATTTTTATATTTGAAATTCCTTGATTTCCTGGCCTTGATTCTTGACTTTATTATTCTCAAGTTTGTCTGTCTTTTGCATTTTTATTATTTGTTGTATACAAAGTCTAGGCTCGTGGAGGAGCGAGAACATGTTATGGATCAGGATGTACCATAACAAAAGGAACAGAGGAAATAGAGGGGAGGGCGGGGGGACACCAACAGTGGAGTTGAGGATAAAATAGAGAGAGACTTGGAGAAATAAGGGATGTGGGGAAGAATGCTGAGGACACATGGGGGTGGATACAGTAGGAGAAACTGGAAACTTGAAAAGGGGTGGGTTTAGGGAGGGTTAACACTTGTAGAAAAGAACATGATTTTGGATGGAGGATGAACTGAGATTGTGATAAACAGCTGTCTTGAAGATCTGGAGAGAAGAATGAGATTGAAGAGCATGAGGAAGTTGATTCCACAGTTTGGAAAAAAAAAAAGGAACAAATGAGTAGAGGTGAGCCATGATTCTGTATTTTGGGAGTTTCGCCAGAAAGGGGTTGTTCACGGACCGTGTTCACCCTGCAGCATCCTGGGGGAAGTCTGGGAGCAGAATCGAGCACAGAGAGCAGAGGATGCCAAACCAGAAAGGAGGCGGGAGAAGACGGAGAAACCACTGACCTGTCTGATGTGAAATTGATGGGCTCGTAGACTCAGCTTCATCGTGGGAAATTGCAATGATCTTGTAGGTGTTTTTTTCCATGGCATCAACCTGAGCGAGGTGTGAGGCAGTGGTGCCAGCCCTATTGGGAGAGCAGTACGCCATCAAGCTGCGGATGAAGGCCATGTAGATGGATAACAGTTCAGGTGTGCCAAGGAAGAACTTTGTATGACGGAGGATGCACAGTCGGCGGCTGGCTTTGGAAACCAACTTTGAAATGTGGTTTGCCCAAGAGAGATCTTGGCTGATAGTGAGACCCAGGGGTTTGAGAGGTTGAACTTCTTCAATCGGATTGTTAAGAAAGTAGATTGGAGGGTTTGCCAGACTGTCCTTTCAGAGAGAGAAAGTGAGATTTGTCAACATTGAAAAACATATTCCAAGTGTTTGACCAGCTTGTGATTCTATCATGGTCTTAAGGGGATGGTCGAGGCTGCTACCTGCCTGTCTGAGGGATGAGGAATGTCGGAGCAGATGATGGCATCATCAGCAAATAGATAAAGGGGATTTTCCAGAGAGATGGTGAGATTATTGATGAAGATTAGGAATAAGATGTGGCCCAGAACACTGCCTTGGGGAACTCCTGGCTTGATGAGATGAGAGGATTCAGTTGAGAGCCACACGTTGGCTACAAAAGTACAGGAAGTCAGTAACCCACAAGTGGAATTGGTCTTGGATGCCCAAGGCAGAGTTTGGAGAGCAGTGCAGAATGCCAGACTGTATTGAAAGCTCGAGATATGTCCAGAGAGACAGCCCTCATCTCATGTCTGATATTGAGGGCTTCCATTCATTGTTGGGAGAGCAGAAGCAGCATGTCCAAGGTCGATTGACCTGATCTGAAACTGAATTGATGATGTGAGATGAGGTCGTTGGAGGAAATGAAAGATTTTATGTCAACTGCGATTGGATTCCACGACCTTGTTGACGATTAGATGTAAGCTAATTGTCTGTAGTGAAGGGGATCTGGTTTTTACCTTGTTTATGTAATGTGATGATGATGGCTGATTTTCAAGCAGATGTAAGATGACCTCGGGCAAATGATAGGGTGAAAGGGGGCATAGAAATCAAGTCCAAGAGCCCCATTCAGTATTTTTCATGCGACTGGATATGGTGTGTACAGAGAGACACAGAAGTGAGTCATTCGGCCTTCTCACGAGCGGAGTCTGCTGTGGTGTCATTTGAAGTGACGGAAAGGCTAGAGAGGGAGCATACATTAAAGACAGACTTAACAAGGTGCCAACAGATTTTAGAGGAGGGAGGCAAAGGGATGGTGCACACATTGATGCTTCGCCCTGCATGTGAAACACCAGGGTGACAGATTTTAGCTGGCTCGAAATTAAAACCTAGGCTGGACAGCTCGGAGGCAAGTGTGTACACCTCTAAAGTCCAAGCTATCCCATCACCTTCAACTTCATGGAAGTTTGTTTAAGTGGGGGTGGGGTGGAAAAGATCATACTTTTACAGACATTCAATTTCAAAACATAAGCAGCACATCAATTTGTCTGTTTAATTGCACAGTCGAATAACGATTCTGGTAATACAGACCGATTAAAAAAACAAAAAAACATTACCAATCATTCATCGCTCAAAAAAAAAAAATGAAGGCGTGGATAAAATAATGTCGTTGTTTACTTCTTCTTTTTTTTACCCTACTTATTTTGTTCGTACAGTACAATGGGGTTCATGTGGCTTTTCTAAAGCGTGTTAGATCATTCGGTTATGCATTTATCTTTGTGATTGGTGATTGGTCCTCTTTGTTCCGCAAGCACTCATGATCTGTATTCATTGTCCTGGCTTGAAAAGTGCATGAATAATAATGATAATAGTATTTGTATTGCAACTTTTGCAATGGACACAGGCATTGGGATCTTAAATGCCTTGCAGAAGATGATCCTTTTTGTCTTCTGCAAGTCTTTGCGAATATTTTTTTTTCAAAGATGTGGTAAGAGGTAGGTACAAATGTGCATGAGTTGGTATCAACTTACGCATTCATATGTATATACAGACTCTCCTCGAGTTACGACGGGGTTACGTTCCAACAAGCAGGTCGTAGGTCGAAGCGGTCGTAAGTCGAATCACCCCTCATGGACTGATTATATATTACTTAT
>NC_136261.1:305431854-305451854 GCF_964187855.1 Myxine glutinosa
TCGGCACGGGCCCTCTGGCTCCACCCTTGATGATGATGGGCGGGCACGCCCAGGATTCGGCGGCTCCTCCCCCTTCTCCAAGCCTACCTCGTGGCTAATGGAGTCGCGGTGAAAACCGCCCAATAGCTGCGGCGAATGCAGTTGGCAATTGAGGCTTTATTAAATGAAAATGCAAGGGGATCTATCTATTTGAATTCGGTGCAATGGAGTGTCAATTAATGGAAGACAAATCCTTAGCCTAATACACAGAATAAGGAAATAAACTACCAACAAGGAGGAAATCTAAGATTGGCTAACGTGATTGTTTATGACCTAATTACGGGACGCACTTTGACCTTTATACACAACTGGAGGAAGGAGGGCGATATTTTTACAACAATTTACACAACATTAAAAAAACACTCCTCATTTCCACAACACTGCACCCTCCTCCTCTTAGGCACGTCCCGGGCCTATTACCTTTACTTTTAGTGTGGCACGTAGGTGTAGTTCCCTCTACATTTAACCTGACCCTGAGTGTGACAGTTTTAAAACATAAATAAATATTTCCCGCTGCTCCATTGCACCCTGCCTAACAGATTCACGCCCACAGCTAACCGAATTGCGGAATGGTCTTCAAACTATACATTTACGGTGGGGGCGCATTATTTACAATGACTCTACTTTATTTACAAAACGCAACCCAGGACCTGCGATCATTCTTTTGGGGGGGGGGAGACAGTCTGCCCTGCATCGATGCACCATGAAAGCACCCACAATGCACCAATACACCCTCAAGCACCAATCGGTGCACAGTCACCACAGTTCAATAAAAATAAAAACAACAAACCCTGCTGGTGGTCTCTTGCTCTTCGGCTCCCTCTGCTGGCTATGGTTCTTCCAGATGTTGTCATCTTCTTTGCTGGCGGCCTATTTGCAATAAAAGGAAAGTGCACAACCGTGTCCATTTTTATTTATTTATGGCCCACAGGGCCGACTATTATAGTTCACCTGTGGGGCATAGGTGCCCTGTGACCCAGGTCCGCCAGCAAGATCTCGGGCCTTCATGGCCGATTCCAGCAGAGGGGCCATGCCCCAACCCATGGGGTCCATAAGTGGTGCTCAGCCACAGACATGTGGTCCATAAAGTGGTGCATCGATGCAGACAGCTGGTTCCGGGAGTTTCGGGCGCACAATGGCGGACTCCCGCACGCTCCCCTCGGCGCCCAGTGGCGCACAGTCCTCGTGTGGGAGACAAGGGGGGCGGAAAGACAGGCGAGCGAGGGGTAAGGTCACAAGGGTACACATCAATAAAGGCAATGCAAGGCGAGGTGCGTAAGGAGTCGGAGCGGAGAAAAGCTCGTCCCTACCGTACGTCACCCCCCCTGTCACCTACTCTACCCTTGCCCTTACCCCATATTTATAACAATCTACACATTTACAAATTCGTCACTAATGTCACGTCTTCCCCACATTTCCCCTATACCAAATTCGTCTTTACTCCCACTACTTCAAAATTTGCCATCACCAATTCATCATCAATCCTCATAAGGAGGGAGAGATGGAACAACAGCACAATGTCACACCCACGTCATGATGCATCTCACATTCCAAACATTTGCACCAAAATAATAAAAACAACCTGGCATGGTGTGGAGGTACGTCACCCCAGGTGAGTGGATGCAGATGGTGCAAGGAGATTTCAAACCTAACTACTTCCTAAATGACTTTAACACACTTTACACTACCCGGGGTCTTTCCCTGCCAATCCATTGGCGAACTTACACTATGGGTTCTAAAAACCAATTCCCATTGACCAAACTGTGGTGCTTCTCAATTTGGGGTCTCACTCCCCCGATTCATCTCCCGGTGCCCTTGCACAATTTCCGGGCTGAGTCGTGTAGCTCTCCCAGCAGGTCTACCCACCTGCACACCTCCACCACTGTAGTTGCCACCCGAGCTTACCTAGCTCCTCACCCTAACCTATCTAACTGGGGAAGGCCCCTCCTGGCTCTGTCACCCCTCGGTGCCCTCTGGCACTGGGCTACCCGGGTCCGTCCTCCGGATCCTCGGGCCCCATCCACAACAACTCTACCGGCTCCCAGAGCCCACCTGCGGCCTCACCTGGCCGACATCCTCACAGTGGTGGAGTGCCCAACCAACTACACACACTAACAGGCTACACGCCCAGCCATTTCCACGACATGAATGCACCCATTCAACCATCATTCTTCCACACGCACCACAGATGCCAATATCCAACCACAATTTACCTGTACCCTCTACTAACACTTACACTACCCTCCCCGGGTATTCGTGATGGGGTCCATCCTCCTTTCCCCCATCCACACCTTCGCACCATCCACTCCACTCCACAGTTTCCACCATACTCACTCCACGACCATCCATTCCAATACTCCATATATTCCACACTCCATGTATTTTACACAACCATTCTCCATACACCTGCAGTTGCACACCTGTGCAATCACTTGGTGCCACCTGCACCCTCCTTCCTCCCTGGACCATTTGGTCAACACAACTCCAATACAATGCACAACCAAGTATTCCTCATACGCTGCTTCATACACTTCCATGCTCAATACAACTCACAATCACAATCATTTACTCATACCCTGCTCAATACACTTTCGATCCTCAATACAATTCACAATACATTTTTACACACACACACGGCATCATCTCATCTAACTACTCCCCTCTGGAACTTGCGCTTCCCAGTCGCCCCTTATATTATTGCGCTCCCTCGTCATTATAATCCAACTACCCTCTATGTCCCCACTACCGGTTCAATGTTGCTACCTAAACCTTACCATTACCTATGGTCAATCTCTAAGTCCCTACACACGATATCCTAACCATCCCGGGCTAGTTTTCACTGCCATAAACCCCATAAACTAGTGCTCCTTTGCCCCCGCTGTGAGAGATGGCAGAGTTGCCATCCCACCACATCGGGTATCTCTCACTACCAATTTGGCTCATCCAATTCCTGCAAATCAAAAAATTTCCAATCACTGCCAATTCTATTCACTTTTTTTGTTTTTCATTTCGGATCAAAAACACTATCGTCATCATCACAGTCCGCTAAACTTGAGCCTCGGTGCGTCGTTACATTCTCAAAGCCCGGCTTCGCACAGCCGAGCAATGAACGCGGGTGGTTTGGTCGCCTGCAGTTGGATCCGTCCGGCATTCACGATTCTGGGGAGGAGGCATGCTCGGGCCGAGGTTCCACGCATCATCGCGGCTCGGAACCTTGCGGTCCCGGGTCCGATGGCTCAATCTCGCCCGGTCGGAACCCCGCCCCCGCCACCAAGGGGCACCGTTCCGCTTCCTCCTACTCGCCCTTGAACCGGACCGGTCGCCTCGCCCGACAAGGCCCGGACTCGACCGTGCGGGGCCCAGCATCCAACAAAGTGCAACGTGCACCGAGCGCCCGCGTCGGCTATCCGTCGCCCTAAACGCTAACCTGTTCAATGTCGATTCTTCACTTGCATACGCGACCCGTTTCACACTCGCAAAACCTGGCGTCTCGGCGCCACCAGTGCATCCCACACACTCCGTCAATTCCACCAACGCACTCCCTGTTACACACCACACCTCCCGCGCACCTTCTTGCGCACACTCGCCGTTCGCACACCTCTCCTCCGTTACGTCCTCCGTAACACTCACCATGGGCGTGCACTCTTGCATCCACCCACTACCGCACTCCGATGTGCTCCCTCGCACTCGCGCCACAACCAACGCAGGTGTGCTTTCTCGCACACCCTCGCCGTTCATCCCATACGTGCATCCTCGCACCCGCTCCACCACCAACTCACTCTCCGTACACCCCGACGTGCATTCTCGCTCGCACTCTGTTTCACACTCGCGCTTCGTCACACGCTCACCCCTTGACGCACACTTTTTTTCCACACGCGCGCCATTTCCACTCACACGGGACCCTTCACCAACGCCCGGGTGCCATATCGATCCCAATCGCGCGACAATCTTGTTGTCGCCAAGCATCCTTCCACAAAATCTCCCCGCACAATACACAGCACGACTCACCTGGGGGATCCTTTTCTCCACGCGCACCTGCAAACTTTCATTGGTGTTATTAAGCACAGCATCGTGATGTGAGCAGGGACTTTGCACATTTTCCATTCCTCCCTGCCGCGAGTGCTCTTCTAAGCCCCCGGTCTCTCCAATTTCAATTCCCAGCACTTTTTCTTTATTCACCACGACGACCGCTGGCTGTATTAAAATTCCCTCTTCTACCTCAGCGGTCGCCGGCTGCCTCACACCCCGGGTCGCGATTTCTACCCCGGTCATTTTACCCGCGCTTTTCTCCGCTTTGCTCAACCAGCGCTTCTCGACCCGCGTTACCTCGTCGTGCACCCCTGGGACCTGCTCGCCCGATCTGCCCCCAAGGTTCTCCCCCACTGCCAAATTGGTCCCCATCTTCCTTTTTAACTCTGCATTCATTTCTTTTAGTTCCTTCGTCATTTGAACACCCATGTCGTTAATTTACCTGGTGGATATGAGCCCCTGGGCATACATTTCGTTTTCCTCATTCCATTGGGTCAGAAATTTCGACAAATTTGCAAAAAATGGATCCCAGACCGCTGACAACGCGGGCTCGACTGCCGCAACCATGTGCGAAGCGCCGCCATTTTGTGCACCTGATACCCCCGCGACCGCACCTTCTTTGCTCTCCTCTTCCACTATTCCCCCTTCTTCCCTGGGGTCCTGGGTTACCCCTAACCCCTCTTCTATTTCCCCCACCGGCATCCGATCATCTTGACCAGCCATGGCACGATTTCCAAATTTAAGATTTTAAATAAAACAAAATTTTGGGCCACCCGTAATTTTGAGCGCGCTATTCGCGCTTCAGGTCCGAATCTCACCCCCAGACACCACGGATAAGGTGTTGATTTGCCAAGCGGATGGCGGCCGCGGCCCGAACTATTAACAATGACTAAGACCCGATTCCTTAAACGTGGGCCAAATCGTGCCACAGATATTCAATGGGGAAAAGACAAAGGCGACACGGATGTGAAGAAGAGGAAGACAGAAGTAGGAAATACGAATATAATTTATTTGCTATTTACAACCAAAAGAAACCAAGGAGAAGGAAGGATAATAAAATAATTTACAGAAGAAATCAAGGAGACACAGTGAAAATTCTAGCTTATCTACGCAGTCTTACTTAGAAACCCAAGGACAAGACAAACAAAGACGGACTCACACGAATGGGAATTTGCAGGCAGGAATGATCGGAAGGAGGAATAGCTTGGCGGGAGAGGAAGGTTCAGCGGGGATCGGTCAGGCTGGAAGCGGACAGCCGCCGTCAATACTCGAGCTGGGATCGCCAAACCGCCGCGGTTCCAAACTGCACGGCGAAGCTCCTCCGGTGCACCGTGCGCTCTCCAAAGCTGCTCCTTAGAACTCTTTCTTGGCACCTCTGTGCAACTCTCTCTTGGCGCTTCTCACTTGGCACTTCGCACTTGGCACTTCGCACTTGTTCTTTCGCCCTTGGCACTTGTTCTACTTGGCACTTGTTCTACTTGGCACTTGTTCTACTTGGCACTTGTTCTACTTGGCACTTGTTCTACTTGGCACTTATTCTACTTGGCACTTGTTCTACTTGGCACTTCGCACTTGGCACTTCGCACTTCTGCCGTATCTCTGACTCTCCCTTCGGAACCTTCTCACTTCTCCTCTCGCACTTCTGTCAAAGGCTTCCGCGCGCGCTTTTTATAACCCGCGGGCGATCAAGCCGCCGGCCTCTAGAACACGCCCATCGGTGAGCTCGCCTCGGCCCTGATTGGTCGGCACGGGCCCTCTGGCTCCACCCTTGATGACGATGGGCGGGCACGCCCAGGATTCGGCGGCTCCTCCCCCTTCTTCTCCAAGCCTACCTCGTGCCTAATGGAGTCGCGGTGAAAACCGCCCAATAGCTGCGACGAATGCAGTTGGCAATTGAGGCTTTATTAAATGAAAATGAAAGGGGATCTATCTATTTGAATTCGGTGCAATGGAGTGTCAATTAATGGAAGACAAATCCTTAGCCTAATACACAGAATAAGGAAATAAACTACCAACAAGGAGGTAATCCAAGATTGGCTAACGTGATTGTTTATGACCTAATTACGGGACGCACTTTGACCTTTATACACAACTGGAGGAAGGAGGGCGATATTTTGACAACAATTTACACAGCAATAAAAAAACACAATCCTCATTTCCACAACAATATATATATACATACACACAGTGCATTCAGAAAGTATTCAGACCCCTAAACATTTTTCACATTTTGTTATGTTGCAGCCTTATGCTGAAATCGTTTAAATTCATTTTTTCCCTCATCAATCTACACTCAATACTCCATAATGACAAAGAGAAAACAGGATTTTAGAAAGTTTTGCAAATTTATTTTAAAAAAAAAACTGAAATATCACTGAATTTATTTTACAAACACACGCAACTTTCAAATAATAATAATAATAATAATAATGATGATGATGGTGATGAATTAAAATCTCATGAATTCCTCGAACTTTGAGGGCGACCCAAATGATGGTGCAGCAAAATCGTGCACTAAGTGAGAGGTAGGAGAAGGTGAGGACGCTGGTGAGGACACTGAGAGGAAGGCAGGAGAGGGCGTTGATGGTGGAGGGAGCAGAGCTGAAGAAATGGGTAATGGTAAACTGTCTAACAGATTGCCCAACATTTTTATGTCGCTCGTTGTATGGGAGCAGCACATTATCCAAGCCCCTCTTGAACTTGATGTACCTCTCCACGACTGGGTCAGCGTCTTGCACCCTGTCGACAAGCGCCCACATGTCCTGCAGTAACTCGTCTGTGAGGTTGGACCTCGTTACCTCTTCCTCACCACTGCCCGCCGCCGCCTCCTCCTCGGAAACCTTTGGAATGGCCTCCAACTCCTCCTCGGTGAGTGGGTTTAGGGAACGGTTCAGCATCATGGTTTTCTGCGTGTTGTCCTCGATCCATCATCTGAGTTTCCTCCATCCTTTCCATGTGGACATTCCGGACATGGGTGACCACATTCGTACTCAATGCAGCGCTCGTTGAAACTCTCTCACAAATCGCCTTCTCCTTCTTCTGTATGTAGTAAATGGTGGATTTGTCGACACCGTAATGCCTGCCCACAGAGGCCACACTCTCTCCTCTCGAAAACCGGTCGAGCAGCCCCACTTCATGGCTCGGGCTCATCACTTTCTTCTGCCTCTTGGTAGTCGACGCATCTCTGACACTGGTCTTGTGCTTGGGAGCCATGATTGAACAATGAGCAGAGCGAGAGTCAAAAACGCAAGTTAAAGCAACGGGACGAGAAGGATGATCGAGATCCAGGACACAGTCTGTATATGTAGGAATGCGAACATTGTGGGTAGCTGCAGGAAGGGTGAATACCCTGGACATTTTTTGTGGGGAATGTTATTGGATGATACCGTATTGAGCCTATCTGATAATTTCAATAATAGATTTATTGAAGCATTTGCATTCGATAATTCGCGGAGATTGACATGTTTTCGTAGCTGATGGAACATCCCCTGAAGCGTTTTCATTGTGTCAGATCTCTGATGATGCTTTACCATAAATTGCAAATTGTAATCAATTTAATGAAGCGTTTGTATTATATAATTTGCAGGGTTGACTTTTTGTCGTAGCTGGCTGAACATTCCGCGAACCCCTCAATTATAGTCCGGCTAAACTTCGCGGCCGCGAAATGGCTGCTTTCTGCATGGCTGGTAAAAGATGGGTTTTATAAATGTGTCAAGCTAGCGGCTCGCGAAATTTTTTTTTGCGCCCTGAAAAACCGCTAATTCACGGAACATGGCCACAAATAGGAAAAAAAACCCGCATTTTTGCGGAACACGGCCGCTAATAGAATAAAAACCCCGCAAATTTGCGTGACACTTTTCTGCGAATAGAGAAACAGGTTGCAGTTTATCGACCGTGAATACACGGAACCCGCGAATAGCGGGGTCCGCCTGTATATATAATGTATGTAATCATGTATATCAAATGTTTATTTATTTTAAATTGTTTTTCAGCGATGAATGAACGTTAGTTGTTTTTTTTTTGTTTTTTTTAATTGGTTCATATTACCACAATAGTCATTCTTTTCTGCATTTAAAGTGACAGACGTTTATGTGCTGTTTGTGTTTTTAAATTGCATGGCTATATTGGTTTGAAACTTTTTTTTTTTTTTTTCCTGAAACATAAACTTCATTAAAGTTGAGTTTGGTAGGATAGTTTAGAGTTGTACAAACTCACATCTGAGCGGTCGAGCCTGTGTTTTGATCTCGGCCCAGCTCTAAACTGTCACCCTGGTGTTGTGCATACAGGGCGAGGCATCAATGTGTGTGCCGTCCCTCTGTCGGCCGTTGTGCTAGAGCACTATTCTTACAACACTGTTCGTTAGTGAACCTTAATAATCCTGCAGTCTTTCACGAAGAGTCTGAGCGTTATCACCAGCATTATGGAACAAATTACAAATTCCGGCTTAACTAACTGATTCAATGTACCTGAAAGTAATAAACCATGGAGCATAAGCCTTCCCAAGAGACTCCTTTGGCTGCAGCGACACTGTCATTAGTTATGAAACATTTGATTGACACTAAAGTTAAGCATACACTACTCACAATAAGTTAAGGATATTGGCAGGTTCTTCGGTGTGGTTGATTTTGTGTATTAATTATGTTGTAAAAAGTTGTTGGTCCTAATTCTATGGTTATTAATGAGTGTGGAAAAAACACAGCATTCTTGATTTCAATACCCTAACCCTAACCCCTATTAAAAAAATTAACTCACTCCCACAATATCCCTAACTTATTGTGAGTAGTGTTTATAATAAATAATGCATTATTTTGAATTTTTTCTCCAAAGCCACATTTTAACAACATTTTAGTACCATGTTTTGTTGGTTGTTCATATAAATTATAAACCATGTTTGTATATACAAAATACATTGTTATTTGTATGGTTATTTTGGGTTTGGATATTAGCACCATGTCATGTTTAACTGATTTTCCATTAATTAATGGGGATGATGTTTCACAGGTTTGTACTAACACCAGATTCGTAAAATAAAAGTGTATCAATAGGGAAAAAAAACTTGGATCACAATGGATTTGCTTTGTGCGCAAATGCTGGCTCGTGCTTAGGACGTTGAATCTGAAGTCCCACGGGGACTTCCAAGCCGCGATGCACTTCGGCTAGACGAGATCTTCATGGATCTGGCCCGGCACAAGGACGACGCACAGCAGCGCAGCTGGGCCCTTCACGAGGATGAGGCAGTAATCCTAGGATACCTGGAGGAGCTTCTCTCTATTCTGGTGATGTTTGCACGTCGACTGCTTTTGAGGCCGAGGCTTGGTTTTCCTGGTAAAATTGGTGTTTACAGAAATCTATCTGTGTGTGGTTCCACCCGCAGACGGATGCCAACCCTGATATCTGCAGAAAAATGTGCAAACGTGATGACTGTGATCCCGTGCATTCGCTGGTAGCCTATTATCAAATGGTAAGGGATTTTTTCTTCGAGTTCACACTCCTGCAGTGCTCGCCATTTAAGCTGACATCACACGAGCAAGCTGAGGTTAAACTCTCATTCAAAGTTAACTTCATCTGCACTCAACAGCAGATTATTGTCCATCTTCCATCGTTTTTGTCGCCTCCACCCCCATACATCTCACTCTGTCGGCCATTGGCCTTTTCTTATGTGAAAACCACTGGTGTTGCTAATGTTCCACAGGAGCACAGGATCTCTTTGCGGCTGCTACTCCTTAAGGTCTTTGGGGCCATGTGTCATCTTGACGGCGCCATCGTCTCAGGTCTGCTCAACTCTGTTCTGCCCATGGAGCTGGCGCGAGACATTCAGGCCGATACAAAAGGCACGTTTCTCTTCCACTCAAACCGCCTAGCTTTAAACGTGGAATCTTACTGGAAAACGGTGGTTAATCTCCCAACTGAATTTTTCAATGTCGTCATTGCAAAATGCAAAGTTTTGATGTTGAGCATGTTTTGTGTCAAAGTGCACGGCTTCATGCTCCACAATAAGCACTGCAACTTGTACTTTTCACTCTGATCATTCTCAACTCTATCGTGGGTGTACAGTGACCTGTGAGCCTTGGAGATGTAAAACGATTTGCTTCTTTGTGTTTTATAAAACCGTATTTGTTCATGTTTCTATCATCCCTCAGAACTGCAGAAATTGTGCTATTCTGTACTACTACTTACCATGGTGTTCAGCATGGGAGAACCACTTCCTTACCACCACTATGGTATGGTAATGACTCAACCAAATTGTTGTGTCTTTCTTATCTAGCTTTGCATGTGTGCATGACTGTCATCACTCTAATAATTAACTAGAAAGCATCTGAAAATGCAAAACCTGTCCACATCTCCTTTCTTTTCAAACTTCTTCCGTATGGGGAAAAATGACAAAAACAGCGAAAGAAAATACAAAAAACATTGACGATTTTCGGTGACCTTGACATCTTGACCTCAAAAAGAATTGGCTTCCAGCTTTTGATTGGTGAACCAATTCGGTGACCCAATATACAAGTTCTTAACAATTCAGGTCAATTGGATGAAAATTGACGATGTTGTGATGCTGATCTTTGACCTTTTGACAAATTATTTATTTGGCTTCTCCATATTGTCACAAAGCTTTGTCACAAAGCTTCACAAATGACAACGGCTCAAATGGTAAAAAAGTTATGGCCTGGACAGACAGACACAGAGACACACAGACGCACATACACACACATGGACAGACGCACACAGCAGGCACAGACGCGCACAGGCAGGCACAGACGCACACAGGCAGCCATAGGCAGACACAGACAGCCATAGGCAGGCATAGGCAGACACAGACGGGCATAGGCAGACGCAGACGGGCATAGGCAGACACAGACGGGCATAGGCAGACACAGACGGGCATAGGCAGACACAGACGGGCATAGGCAGACACAGACGGGCATAGGCAGACACAGACGGGCATAGGCAGACACAGACGGGCATAGGCAGACACAGACGGGCATAGGCAGACACAGACGGGCATAGGCAGACACAGACGGGCATAGGCAGACACATACGGGCATAGGCAGACACAGACGGGCATAGGCAGACACAGACGGGCATAGGCAGACACAGACGGGCATAGGCAGACACAGACGGGCATAGGCAGACACAGACGGGCATAGGCAGACACAGACGGGCATAGGCAGACACAGACGGGCATAGGCAGACACAGACGGGCATAGGCAGACACAGACGGGCATAGGCAGACACAGACGGGCATAGGCAGACACAGACGGGCATAGGCAGACACAGACGGGCATAGGCAGACACAGACGGGCATAGGCAGACACAGACGGGCATAGGCAGACACAGACGGGCATAGGCAGACACAGACGGGCATAGGCAGACACAGACGGGCATAGGCAGACACAGACGGGCATAGGCAGACAAAGACAGGCATATGCACAGACAGGCATAGACGGACAGAGACAGGCATATGCACAGACAGGCATAGACGGACAGAGACAGGCATATGCACAGACAGGCATAGACGGACAGAGACAAGCACAGACAGCCATATATTGTGAGGTGGTAATTCTCTGAGTGAAACCAACCTATTACATTGCAGCATGTGGTGCAATACATGTTTCCACTTGGTGGAAAAACGTTATTTTCACTCGATTTCACTCCACAGTGACTGGCGTTTTAAGTGAAAATTATAGTTGTGAAAAATCTTTGAATTTTTTTTGTTGTTGTTTGGTTACAAACTTCACTTTCAAAATGCTGTAATCCGCCCTAGAATGCTCGGTGCGCATAAGCAGAAACCCCAACAAACTGGTGTGTTTTGGGCAACATAAAGTATATTGTGTGTGCGAGATGAGGATTGTGAACTAAAATGACTCGCAAAGCTTCTAAAATAAACCAAAAATACTTGGAAACGTATCTGCGAGAAAGGGGTGTGCATCTACACAACAAAGCAGTTGGAGAAATTTTTCTGTTTGCCTAAAAAGCTGAGATCTTGCAGCTTTCCGTTCTGCAAAATGTCTCAGACGTGGCATATGGACGGCACGTTCTACCCGACCTCCCCGATCATCCCTGTCAGTGAGGGAAGGTCATATATGGGGCCTATTGATGCACAGGGTAAGTTTTAAATCATGATATTTACTATTAATCATGTTTGGGAGCTGGGGGAGGGGAGTGGGTGTTGTATGGGCTGTGAGTGCCATTATAAATACAGTATACTTTTTATCTACTGCCGCAATATTCACTTCAGTGCAATATATACTTCAGCGCAATATCCACTGCCGCTGCAGGAAATGGAATGAACTTGTCACCTCTCATCCATGGATATTTCTTGTATTCCTATATTTCCGCGAGTCCAATTTCCATTCAGGAACAGAACAATTATGGATGACCATTTGGAAATTGCCAATCTTCCATCTAAATGTTAATTTTGTTAAAAAAGACTCTGAATTACAGATTTTGCGCCAGCAACAGCAGATTAAAAGTGTCCGGTGAACAGAACTGTCACTGAAAACGCACACGGCGCATGCGCAAAAGGCCCGTTTAGCATTTGTGCGTCATTTTGAAAGTCCCGTATTTACAAACTCCTGCTCAAACATATTGGGGCCCCAACGACTGTTGCTTTCCGCAGCCACGTGCTGCATCCGAAAGAAGGAGAAGAAGTACTGTTAAAAGTACCGTACTGCGATCATCGTGGAATATAAAAGTAGAAAAATGTGTCTGGATGTCAGCAGCTCAGAGTGCATGTTCACTTGTCCCAGATCTTGAACTGGTTGGCCAGGCCTGATATTTGACTGAAGCTGGGAGTTACATGGAATTTCTCAGAGAGCCAGCGATAACTCGCTTGCCTTTGGTGGTACTTCTTGTAACGACATTCATACAGTGGGATCTTTAATGTCTACCAACTAATGCTAACAGATGGTACACTTAATTTAACGTTCAACTGAGGGACAACACACTTTGTGAGGTAACGCCCGGCCTGCGAAACACCAACCCAAGAGTTTGTACCCTGGTCGGTAATCTATCCCAGAATAGACAACTCAGAAATAAATGCACCGCCTTTGCACCATCCTGCATAGAGAATTGATCAATTTTATTTGAACTTAATTTCCCACTTTTTTCTGCTTTATTGATATTTACCTCTGCCTCCAAAGGTTATGTTTTCACCACTGTCTGTTTGTCTGTCTGTCTGTGAGCACGATATCTCAAAACGTTATGGACGGATATGGAAGAAATTTGGGGGACAGGTTGAATGTGTGACCAGGCTGAATTGATTTGATTTTGGTGATTATTCTGATCTGGCCCACATGTGGGCCCATGTGGTAATTAAGCAAATGACATCCCTGCATGCTTAGGGTCAAGTATAACTGGAGCGATGAGACTGTGTCGCCAATATGCCTCCGCATAGTCACTGCCCATGACAACGGGTATATACCCTCGTTCACTGTCCTAAAAATAAATAAATTTGATTTAACTCTCTTCACCTGTTTTCAAGTGTCACATTTTCACCGGCCATGACAGGTTTAACATTGATCGGTGAAGTGGTTTTAGAGAAGGTATTTTTTAAAATAGCGGTTTTCAAGCTAATATGGCTGCCATACCACATGATATATGACCTTAAAATGTACACTCTGCATATGTATGGGTAGGGGGGTCACGTTTGTGAAGTTTCGTGTTGATCGGATAAGGTTCGTTTTTCCATCCAAGATGGCTGCCAAACCATGGTGACCGATGAAGTCATCATTTTCAAACTATATGCAACGATGGTGTTAGATGACATTTGTATAATTTCGCATCGGTAGGGTAAGCGGTTTCAGAGATATAATTATTTAATATTTTGCTTCAATCCAGCTCAGCTGCCACACCATGACCCATGATATTTTCGTGATCAACTTTCAATCGCCATGCCTAGTCAATGACACACGTAAAGTTTCGAGTCAATCGATTTGGTGGTTTGGGAGAAGATTTATTTTTACGGTTTTAGGTTAAATCCAATATGGCTGCCAAACCATGTGACCTATGATGTCATAAATTAAATATTTCAATACAAATGGGTCATAGATCATGTGCATGCAATTTCAGATTTTTAGGATAAGGAATTGGATTAAAACATTTCTGGCTGGTATACCACTTCACCAATGATGTCATCATTATCATGCTTTTGTTCCCCATTGGAACTACTTGACAATGTGCCAAGTTTCAAATTTTGCCATTCAGTGATTTCCGAGAAATAATTTTTTGAATTATTTGCATTTAATTCAAGATGTCTGCCATACCACGTGATCTATGATGTTACAACTATCATACAAACATTCTGCATGGGTGTGACTCCTACCCTGAAAGTTTCATCTCAATCGGACATGTGGTTGCTGAGAAAAACGAGGTTTAGCCCGTGCGGACGGATGGACAACCCGAAAACATTTTAATCTGCTTGCATAAAAATGCTGCACAGGCCTGGTTGCCGATAATTATGGCTAGCATGGCTGCAAGAGGAGATTTCAGTGACTTTGAAAGAGGAGTGATTGTTGGGGCGTGTTTGGCAAGAACTTCAGTGACAAAGACAGCTCAACTTGCTGATGTTTCACGAGCAACGATCTCTGAGGTGATGTCGGCATGGAACTCCGAAGACATCAACAAAAGGGCAACAGTGGGCGGAAGAGTATATTCCAGGATCATGATATCCGTGCATTAAATTGAAGTGCGATGCAAAGCAGGCCAGCAACTGTAGATCAATTGACTCTAAATTTCAACCTGGGTCACAAGCTGCCAGTTTCTTTAAAAAAAAAAAGAGTCCGCAGAGAACTCCAAAGAGCAAATACCATAGTTGGGTTGCAGTGCACAAACCGCTCATCACACCTCACAATGCATGCATCCCTCCTGCAGAATATGGTGGACTCTATGCTACTGGCTTCATGTGGTGGCTTCATGCATCCAGGCCATACTGGCTTCATGTGGTGGCCCAACGCTCTATTAAATGACGTTACATTATTGTTTCCCTTTCTTTTGTCCACTACCTGGCTATGGCTTGAAAAGTGTTTGTCTGTTGAATATGTTTTTACCTTTTGTACCATGTTGACATGACTTCCTTCCTCTCCCATTACAACACTACAAGAGCATCTCGATGAAGGTTTCGTGAACTTTCTCCTTGATGTGACTGAGGAGGGCCTACCTTGTGACCCCTCTGACCAATTGCCTGATCTGGTGGTGAACCTCCTGCTGGCTTTCAACCTCCATTTCCAAGGTGAATTTCTGATAAGCACTCCCCTACCAACCAACATTTTATTTTCCTTCAACATTTGCCATATTAATAATGATTTAAAACATGTGCGCCTGTGCTTGAACCTTTCTCACCCACAGTTCCTTCCAATAACATTGTCATGGAAACTCTGGCCAAGAAACTCACTGTGAAGGCATTCAGCGAGAAGCTGCTCCTTTTGCTCAACCGTGGTGGTACGTTGAACATCAATAATAATTGCAAGTTATCTTGTCATGCTTGTTGTCACATTCGATTTTCCCCCCACTCCCCCACTTTATTATCATGAAAAACTCATTTAGTAACAAAGTAATAGAATGCCATCCATTTATTCTGTTGTAATTTCACCTCTGAAGACAATTTGGCCCACTTTCTGTTACCTTCATTTGTGTTCTCTCGCTCCTTGTAAGCACCTTTGCAACGTGAGGTACGAGCAGATGAGTTGGCTCACATCGCCCTTGTGCTTGAAATTATTTAAGGGAAATTTATTTAATTAGGTCATTGGTCATGATTTCCGAAGAGATGAACTTTTAAAATTGGTCATGATGTCTGGATGCCTGTCTGTCCGATCGTTCATCTGATAACTTTTTGCTATTTTTGTTGTTACTTATCACCCAGCTGATTGTTCTGAAACCTGACACATGAATACAAGACAGTTGCCCGCACCATCGTTCGGGCTTCGATTTTTCAATATCAAATCATGTGGCCGCCTGGGGGGAGGTGGGGTGGGGGGTGGAGGGGGGGGGTGGAAGGGAGGGAGGGTTACCCCCACCCAAACTTCAGATTTATACTCGTCCCTTATTTACCAACCGATTGCTCTGAAACCCGATACAGCTCTTCTACTCGATGATCCGTGGGATCACTCTTATTTATCTTGTTCAATGACTTCTGGCTAGTTTTAGTTCTTCTTCATTTCTTAATTAGAAAGGGCAAATAAAATGTTTGAAAAGTTTGGTCACACACGTCGTATCAACTTGCCAAAAAGTTTACCAGCATGCATTTTTGTTGGAGCACTCCAGTAGGGATTTTGTCTAAGTGCAAAATCTCCACCAATGTGTTTATTTTCACACCTGGGGAATGTGAAAAAACATTGCTTCAAAAAGGGGCCATGGTGCCCAAAAAAGGCCAACCCCTGCTCTGCGGGGAAAAATGGCCTCTAAAGGTTGTCATTCTTCCCTCCAGGTTTTCAATACTGCTGTTCACCATCATCTCAGATCATCTCAGATCATCCCCCATACAAAACCATGATCTTTTCTACCCCCATTAACTCTCCCCAAGCTCACATCCCTCCAAATTTACAGTTCTTCGCTGCTGAGAGTTTGCTTCCGTCTCCATCTTGTCCAAATTGTGTGTCTGCCCCTCCCCCTCATTGTGCCCCACATCCCTTTCATACTAGTCAGGGCCCTTAGGGATATTTTGGTTCAAATTCTTCCAAAAGCATCAAATTTGGCGCAGATGTTGCCCATGCCATACTCTTTCGATTTTTGACGGGCGCCAAGGGCGGTATGATCTGGGGACCATACCGGTCCATCCCGCCATGTCACCTGACCTATGACGTCATAATTAGGATATGCATCCAATCACATGGCGTACTATAAGTGGTCAAAGTTCAAAATGAATCGATCGAAAAATGAAGGCAGGGATCCATTTTTAAGGTTTTCATAAAATCCAATATGGCCGCCAGGTCACATGACTTATGACGTCATATTTATGACATGTATACAATCATGTATACATGAACCCGGATCATGATTGCACAAAAATTAAACACAAGGATATGGCAAACAGTTCATAAAACATCAAAATACGTACCTTTGTAATTAGACTGATGAACTGCATATGCCTGAAAATTAGGAAATAGACATGTAAATATTTCCTCTAATTGTCAAAAATAAGGTCAGAGTTCGATTACCCAACCCAGAAACATAAAATGGTGAACCTTGCGTAAATCTTGACAAAAAACTCAAAAACCGACATGTTTGACTCAAAAGTGACCTTTAAGATGACCTTGAGGGTTGACCTTGACCTCGAATCATCAAAATAACATCATAATTGGATTCCTCGACCTCGAAAACCCCTGAAAAGTGGTATAATACATGATTCCAACCCTTTTGGTTATTTAACTGATTTTCCTCTATTCCGGGTGGCGGCCATTTAGTATTTCGCCAATATGGGGCCCCCGGGGGGGGGGGGGCGCCCGTCTTGGCGCCCGTCAAAAATCGAAAGAGTATGGCATGGGCAACATCTGGGCCAAATTTGGTGCTTTTGGAAGAATTTGAACCAAACGGCCCCAAAATATCCCTAAGGGCCCTGACTATACTCCAAGTCTCTCTCTATTGTGTCTATCAACCCTGCTGTTTGTGTCCCCCACCTTTCTTTCTGCTGTTCTTTTTGTTGTATTACATCCGGATCCATTTTGTATTCGAGCTCCTCAACGAACATCGACTTTGGAAAATATATATTCATGCATTCTGCTTGCCTATATACAGACTTGGCATTTAATATGGAATTTTTTTTTTTTCTTGACTTTGGTTTACTTTCTTAACTCAGTATATCAATCTGGTGAGTTTCTTTTACACTTTTGTGATTTATTTGTTAAAAGAACCATGTCACTGATTGTCTGTCGCAGCAAGAAGTCAACAACAGGATTATATCACAGGTGGCGTGGCAAAATGTACGGACAGGTGCATTTGACTATTGGCTTCACAGTCGGGTATACAAGGGTTGTTGCGTTCTGTATTGGTGGAAAACAACTGCTGCACGTCTCCAAAAGTTATTGCCGCTTCCTCTGGAGATGGTCCGTCAACTCGACAATGCTGTTTGTCCTGGAGTGTTGGCTTTACGAAATTACAGCATGAAAGAGCGTGCTATTGCTCGGCAGTATGGCATCACTCAAGGTCAGGTGTCAAAGATCCTGAAACGAAATGCTCAGAGGGGCGTCCCTACTCCAATACCGAGGCCAGGACGTCCCCGCAGAACCACAAGGAGGGATGATCGCCAGCTGCACCGGTTAGTCCGCAATGGCCGTACCAAGTCAGCTAATCGGCTTAGGGCTGAGTGGCAGCAACTGACAAATGTGCCTGTATCCAGAAGGCGAGTCAACCAACGACTGGTTCAAGCAAGCTATCGTGCCAGGCATCCCCTGAGAAAGCCACGCCGGACCAGACAACACAGCCAGCGCCGATTGCAGTGGGCCAGAGAGCACCGTCAATGGCAGCCAGGACACTGGAATCACGTGACCTTCAGTGACGAGTCTAGATTTCTGGTCTATCGTCAAGATGGCCGCGTCCGAGTGCGCAGACAAGTGCATGAAGCCTACAACAAAGATTGTATAGTGCCAAGAGTCCAAGCTGGAGGTGGTGGGGTGACCATTTGGGCTGCTTTTCATGCAGGGGGCAAAACTGACCTGGTTGTTCTGAATGGAAACCTGAGCCAGTTCAAGTACAGGGCCATTCTGGAAGAAACATTGCTTCCATTTGCTCGTGCAGCCTTTCGAGGAAACTTTGTCTTCCAAGATGACAATGCACGGCCTCATCGTGCTCGCATGATCCAACACTTTCTTGCTGACCGTGGTGTCGAGCATATGGAGTGGCCTGCCATGTCCCCGGATATGAATCCGATTGAGAACTTGTGGGCAGAATTAGCGCGTCAAATCGACCACTTGGACCAGCAGCCGACCTCTGTGCGTGAATTGCAGCAGGCTATTGTCACTGGCAGGCAAGCGATTCCTGTCCAAACCTTGGCAAATCTTATGAACAGCATGCCTCAACGTGTACGTGCTCTCCTGAATGCTCGTGCGGGTTACACGAAGTACTGAACTGTAATTTTACTGTCAGTAATCCCAGTCGTAATTTAACTTTTGTTTTTGTTAAAAAAAAATTTGGCTAATGTGCAAAATAAAGAGATACTTCTGGAAAACGCACAGAATTTTAACACAGTACTGTCCATGAATTTAGTTCGATATCAGTTTACATCACTTTCAAGGATGAATTTATTTGTTTCGAAATGTCAAATGTGGTTTTTGTTTCTTTTAAAGGTCACATTAACAAAATCTAGAATAATTTCAACATAATTCCAATGAACTTTTGGTTCTAAGACATCTTGAAAAGTAAGTTCACCCCCACAAAAAAAATATTCCATATTAAATGCCAAGTCTGTATTATTATATTGTCATGTTATCATATATTATGTTATATTATGTCATATTGTTATTATTACATATTATTGTTCTTATTATATTATAATAATCATTATTATTATTATTATTACTAGGGCGTGCCCGTACGTGGGTGCAAAAAAACATGCGTGCAAACAACAACAACAAAAAAAAACTTTGAAACCACGTGGCAGTAACGACCACAGAACCCCCCCCTCTATTTACATGAAATGGTTTGGTCCATTCGCAAAGCCAAAGCGAACGGCTTGCAAGTACGGTAGAACCCCCCCCCCTCTATTTACATGAAATGGTTTGGTCCATTCGCAAAGCCAAAGCGAACGGCTTGCGAGTACGGTGACCATACCTTGGGAACCACTTGTCCGATTAATTTCAAACCTTGAAAAGGCACATCCTCAGGTCCCCAGCAATATATCTGGCAAGTTTCAATTAGATCGGACCCGTGGTTGTCGAGAAACAGCGGTCACAGACAAACACACACACACACACACAGACACACACACAGAGATTACTGGAATT